>NC_047023.1:20437489-20737489 GCF_902652985.1 Pecten maximus | reverse complement strand
ATTCTAAAGGGTTGATGTAATGGTCACGCTAGTTAATAGGATTCCAGCAATATAATGTGACTTTCTACGTAGATGTTGAACAGAAGACCATGTGTCTCTGGTAGAATTACATACACTTTATATTCTACATTGGTGTTAGCTGAAGGTACACAATGACATATTCCACATGAATGCTGAGTCTTCAGAATACAACAATAGAATACATATATAGATATTGGTTTCCAAGACCCCTGAAGAAATGCAATGAAATACATATACATGCGGATGTTGAGCCCAAGAAATTACAATTATACTATATATAAATGCCGAGTCTCTATCAAGAAGGAATATATTTCAATATATATGTTCTATACATTACAGATACATCAACATCGTACATACAAAAGATTAATGTTCGAACATGATTTTTTTAGAGTAAGTTATATCAGCAACCATGAAGACGTTCCGATTAATGAAAAAAATCTCTTGCGTTACATTTCTAAAATGAACTGAAGTGATTGTTCTTTGTTAGATTTAGAGTGTAAACATGTTTGTCGGCACTGGCAGATTTGACTGAAAAAAGCAACATATTAAGGTAATTGTGAAATTTCAGGTGACCTTTAAAATACACTGGATGGCCAGAACAATTTTGCTTGTTATAGATGGGACAATACTACAATGCCTCAATCCACACACTAATTGAGGTTGCCGCTAATGACAATTGGATGATAAACGCAACCTAAACGGCCGACACTTAAACACTGTTTCCATTAGAGAGTGTCCAGTAAAATCGGGGATCATCCCTAGTTACTTGTTGTATCTATACTAAACATCTGAAATGTAATTAGTATACATATCTATATTGATTTCGCTCCACTTTTGACATGTAATCAACAACCAATCATTGCCCATCAAAGGACAGCCTAGCAGGATCCTTTACAGTATAAGCCCTACGCAGTCCGTACCTAATTACATTGTATAACCATCAAATATTTACCCTATCATCCTTTTACAGTGCTTGAACTTTACAGCGGTACATTATTTCTTTATGTAATCATATACTGTTGTCGGTTTTAATTGAATGTTTTCTATAATTGTGATTACTTAATTAACAATTAGAGACCATACCAAACATTTATCATTGTATTTATAATATAAGTCAGATACTGTCAATATGTCACGGTGACAAAAATGACATCATCAGGACTCGCTGATCAGGGGAGGTAACTAAGTATGCATTAACTGTTCCTGTCAAACTATACTACAGGTATTGAATAAAATATTTGTAGGTGAGTCATTACCTACAGAATACATTAAGATTTTATAATTCTCTTAGGAAATATAGTTTCCAGAGAGAAAAACCATCCCAGTAAACTTTTCATACTGAAATTAATATTGAAATATTCAAGAGTAAAAAATGATCTATGACTACATCATTACACCAGCATCAACACCTTACTGGGACGAAGAAATGCAATGAGGAATCTGAGTTTCATATTGATAAATGAAAGAAAATACTTGTAATTCCATTCACTGTCACAAAAAAAGAAAATTATGTATTGGTTTCAAGTTAGAATTGTACACCATATTCTAGTAACAAACACTTTTCTTTTCAAAACAAATTTGTATCCTAGTCCCTTATGTAATCTATGAGAAAATTTAAAGTTCATTGTTTAGGGAATATCAAGAAGTACAGGAACTAACTGCAAAGACCTGGAATACTTTGTGTCCTGTGTTTATAAATAAAGAATCATTTCTCTTTGGAATATTATCACCAGAAGTGAGGACTTATTTGGTAATGAAATTTTAATTCTTATCAAGTATTTTAATATTAGATGTCTCCACAAATCTTTTATGCACTTTTCGATGTCATCAAAAATCATTTCCTTGTCCAGACCTAACAACAGTCAAAACAACTACACAAGAAGGAAGTCTAAAACCAATCGGAGAAAATGGAAACCTTCCTAGAAATATATATATAGCCTCTCATAATATAAATATATACACATACTCTTTTCCTGTATGAATCCCAACCATTTTTCATTCTTTAAATAAAATATGTACTTCTGAATATGCTTGTAATTAAACTTACAAGTATAAACTATGCTACAGGAACTCTCTTTCTCTCTTGAATCCTACTTTTTCATTCAAAAGTCTCTTTACAAGTTTTCTCTGTCTGAATGTGTTTGATATAGGTTGATGATGATGAAAAAACAACTGATTTTAAATAATGTAGGCACAATGCACCCTATTGATTGTAGCCAAGATTACACAAATATGCAACCATCAATTTCCACAACCTGAATCAAAATGATTATGACTATATTACAACTATTATTCTATTTCAATATCTCATTATATATATGCATGTGATTCTAAGTGTAACATCAATCCAATAGGTACTGACAAGGACAATATCAATCCAATACGTACTGACAAGGACAATACCAATCAATAATTCAATTGTTGATGGCAAGAATTTAATTTCCATCGGACTGAGAAGTACATGCTCATTAAATACAAACGTTGAACCGATAGGGAATTCAGTGTTGGTTTTATACCCGCAATAATTGTGTCATTAATGTCATTACAATTCTGCTATAAACGCCAATTTACTAAATCTGTAATGCAGATATCAGTTCCTTTTTCCTCCATCATTCACAAATAATAACCTACAGAGATTGCAGACAGATTCCGTGAAGCCACCGCATTCCAAACAGGACATTACACCAACAGCTAATCACTTATAACTCCTGTCAGGGTTTTAAGTATTATACAATGTATTTAATATTAGCATTGGTAAAATACTGGTATCCTTACTTGATTGGTAGATTTGTGATTAAACACTAGTCCTAACTAGACTGACTCGAGCTCTCTGTTGAACACATTAAATTCAAAAGTTTATTTTCAGAGAAACAATCAAAATGCATATTGAATTGATATGCTGGTTGTCTATAAATAGTAAATATCAGAAATTTAGAATTTCTATATATCAGTGGATCACTACTTTCCATGTGATATATATAATCCTGTACATGGCAGCTAAATTGTGATCATGCAGGGCCCAGTTGTTCAAAAAGTGATTAGCTTAATCAATTGATCAGTGGAAATCTCATTTTACTTCAAATCCAGACAAAGTGAGTGTATTCCTTAAAATAGGTAGGAAGAGACTTCAAATCCAGACAGAGTGAGCGTATTCCTTAAAATAGGTAGCAAGAGAATGATTAGTTTTATAATCTCATAAAATTTTGTCAGTTCAGTTTTACCAGAAATGATTTTATCAGGATTTTAAAATTCTTGTTAAACTTTAAGTAGTCTAATCACCTTTTGAATAACTTGGCCGTGATCAAAGAGTATTGATGGCATGATCATATATTAGACAATTAGTTTAATATGGTCATATAATAGTTTTGTGCAATCTCATGATCAGATCATAAGTTTAATTTAAAAGATAATCAATGGCATGACAACTGAAGAGATAATTTAATTGATGGCATGTGAACATTTAACAGACAATTAATGGCATGACCATTTACAGCATGACTCTTTAACTGATAATTAATGGCTTGATCATTATAAACATATTCACAAATAAATTTTTCAGGTTTTTATCAATAAGACCATGATCATGTGTATCAAAGCAGGTTGTTTATGAATTTTCCTGCCTTATTTGATTAAAAAAAAATTATTTCAGGAAAAGAAAGGTTTTGAAAACTAGTATGTTAATTTTCATAATACAAAAATTCCAGTCAACTTAAAAGTATTATTTACATGGGTGAAAGAGTCGGTTTTGCCAAAATTTCACATACACATACATTGGAAAATATTTCCAAATTCTGAATTCAGTATCAATAATGAAAACTTTCACCTATGTATTTATCTAAATTGTCAGGTCTCATGGCCCTATATAACACATTATTGCCAATACATGAATATTCATGACAAGTTATGAAAATATTGCAAGCAATCCATAAAAAGTTTAATCAGCTTTTTATAATTGTGATAACTTGCAGGCACAATCTTTGGTGTTGGCCAAAATTGCCGTTATATGTACTGGTGTGGCTATAAAAAGAAAACTCAATGATTTGTGTGTAGTGAGGCATGAGGTGTTCTGAATGTCAGAGAGCCAGCAACATTAACACATATCTGTCACTGTGGTCCCTGATGTATTTACAGATGTCTTGCTATGCTTTACCTGAATTTTATAGGCGTAGGGCGCCATGTACTGCATAGATACCTCCTCTCCCAACAAATTGTTAGTGCAAGAAAATATCTAAAGACCTCGACTGACGGGTATTGTATCTTTATAATATATACATACACACATAAATATATATATCAAAGTAATCCTGATACATAGAGAAACACTTACCTCTATATTACCAGCAATATTAAATCACAAACTACTTTTTTCCCACGAATAAAAACATCATCACAATATGTCTTCAAGCATTTCAACACAGACATATATATATTTATATTGTAGTGAAGTATTAAAGTGAGTACACAGCAAAACACAGAACTCCACAATGATCCTGGCCTGGTGTTTAATCCTTTCTTTGAGTATTCAATGTCTCCATGAGTGTTTGATCATACAGCACGACAAACATCGAGGCACATTGGGACACGGCCACAACCGTACAGACATTTAAATGTCCTGGGGATCCGTCCAACACCATGTCCATTCAGTCCACAAAAAACTCAATTTGGGTGAAAGAGAATATGTATTTAATTCTTATAGCATTGTTGTTTTATAAGGTGAAGTGTCTAGGTGACCATACAAGTGAAACCTAGTACCGCAATTCAAAGCCGTCTGCCAAAAATACCACTGCTTACGTCAAATCGTGTGGGTGATTATTGGTTTCATAAGCTGTTAAGTTTTATTTGTAAGACAGATCACAGCAACTCGAATGCATAAAGAAAAACTTCAATATAAAGTAAATCTGGGTAGTTAAATATGGAGTTCATGGAGTGAGCTATTTGTTATTAAAGGCCTAGGTTACAATGGACTCGTTTATTTACATGTAATTACAGAAATGAGCTTCAACAATGGCAAATACATAGAAACACATATACCATACAAACTCCGAGATTCAATGACAGTAATTACATTAACACACTTTATACAGAAATCATTCCATGATGGAACTACAATTGAGCTTTTAAGTCCTGATTCAACAATGGAACATATAAGGATATAGAGGACAATTCCTTAAAGTTCCCCGTGGGTATACTCATGTGAAGGTATTAATTACACTTTGTAATATGTATATTTATCTTGGAACAATTTAGATTGTATTGTAGAACGTTTTTTTAATTTATTATATATTTTTGTGGTGTAAGGGAAATTTTAACCATTTTTAGGAGAAATATTAACAACTTTTGTAGCCTATAAATTTAAGCTATCTCATGCAAACCTGTGATTTTTCTTACACTTTAATTACAATGGAAACATATTCCTTTGTTCTTGTACATGACTTTTTTTTTTATTTCAGGATTTTATTTTCTAAACAAAGGTTTTATATGCACCAAATGAAATAGTTATCAAAACCTAGTAGAAGAGATAAAGCAGGTGGGGTGGAATGTTGATTTAAAATAAAATCTGTCAATTTATTCCAGTTCAGAGAAGATTTAAAAAATTCTGGAACGTTTCCCTACCTGGAGAAGTTAACCTGCATTATATGGTAAAGAATTCGGCCTATATTAGTTCCTGTTTACTATTGTGTAGTGAATTAATGCTATTATAAATCGTATCGGCTATGAACGTCATTGCCCTATTATGTCATCATGAGTGCATATCATATATAATATGGTAATATACCACACACACTTAATTCAATAGATAGCTCCTCCATATTGAACTAGCATAAACTATACTAACATTCTTTTATTGATGAACTTTTACTAAAAGAATTTTAATTTCTTTGATATGAATATCCTTATAAAAACTTAATTGATATTTGTATTGAACTGCATTCAGTTTATAGTCAAGTATTCAATATATTAATCATCAATGCCAAATGCACCATACATTTTCTTTTTTCTTAATTATCATTCCATCTCAATTTACAGCACACTGCTTTCACCAGAGGCACTGGCATACGACACTTGAATATTGTAGATGACAGGATATTATGAAATTTCATTTGCCCTAGATATTTAACACAGATAATAAAGGCATTAACACTGTAAATGAAAAATAGCTAATCCCAGTAGGAGACAAACCACCAGCCAAAGAGGTTCTCACACACCAGATTTGACAGTTGAACGTGACTAATTACATTATATCTATACAGCCATAGAAAAAGTGATGCAGTCAGACAGAGTGGCAGAGAGTGGAAAACCAATTGTCTTCTGTGGTAGTACTATTATGGAAGATTGATGACTAGCGGAACTGGATTGGGCTGAAAGCCATGGCCAGGTAATTTGGAGGTGCTGGGTTTGAGTCCAGATCAACCTTTTTCTTTTCCTAGCTGATAACCATGAGTATATAATATCTTTCTTAAAATACCCCCTTACATGAAAATGACCCTGACAAAGCAGAAAACAACTACAATCAATATCCACTCATACTTTTTCTAGATCACTAAACAAAGCCTTAATCTATAGAAAGTCAACAATAACCAACACATTTCTTGACCACCAATAAATCATATAATTATACTGTTAGTGACTATTACCACTATTTACAGATTTGGCTGGTCTTGACCGTAAAGGAGCATCTGCAGAACACTGCGGGAAGTAAAGACTGTGCTTCCTGTCACTAAACAAGGGCAGGTTAATTAATCAATACAGCACACACAGGAGGCAAGGAAATCAAATTTGTAGGCAGCTAACGGATTACCTACAGGTCAATGGACAGCTTTTCACAGCTCCCTAGCTGACCAATCTAAGTACAAAGTTTGTAGCACAATCCTTCAAAATCAACCATAGAACTGTTCACAATCAATTAAAACAAATTACTAGTTTCCAATATCCACAAGCAATTCCTGTCCTATACTGATTAATTGTACTTCAGATGTACAGCCCCTTTCAAAGATAAAACTATTTCGCTGTAACAAAATAATGGAACTTTTACATGTATTTTTTTGTTAAAAATCAACTATTGAAATGGATACAGTTTTATCAAAGCATAAAATCTAAGATATCACAGTTAACTTTTAGGTGTAACGGGACAGAAAAAACACAACAACCAGACTGTGACTCAAACCTAGGACCTCCGAATTCGAGACGGATGCGTCAACTGCCTGAGCCATCTGGCCACCAGCGTTCAACTCTTAGTCCAGTTCTGCAGCTTAGGCACGTCAGCCAACATGTGCCCCACTTTTAGTTACTTTTCAAATGATTTAAGTCAATTAAGAGAAGCCAACAGTTTGAGAAAGAAACCTCTGTCTGGCACCCTGTCATTTGATTCAGACTCAAATTTGAACATGCACAAAGATCCAAGAAGAACATACTGACATAATTAAAGAAAACTTAGTTCTATAATTCTGAGAAATAGTGATATTAATGAAATTGTCACAAAACCAGATGAAAGTCATTCAGTCCTTTTAAATGTCTCCTCAGCATTGATAGGGAAATATTGATAACACACTGAATATGTTAAAATCTAGGATTGACCATCTGTCAGCCATTTGCTTTTGGATCAGTTTCTGTCAGTGTCATGAACAGCAAACACAACTTGGAACCAGCTAGTGAGCCTTGCAACATCCGGAATTTGAAAAACATTCATCCAGTACATTTTAGAAATTGACAACAAACTATATTGGTGAAGGACAGACAGAACATGATGAGATAATTTGAACTGAGCCCTGAAGTCAGTCATGATGATGATGATGATGATGATGAATTTAGAAGCTCTACTAACTTCGTATTGAATAATTTGACCTGGTATGACTTTAAAGACAGCATCAATCACTGTTGAAACAAGGACATTAATATTGACAATGAAACATAAAAAGTAATGTCCAGAAAGGGCAGACACATTCTATTGGGTCCCGAAGAAGCATTTCCAAAGCCCAGGTGTTTATACTAATTATGCAGACAAGGACATTACCAGAGTTGAGTTCAGGTAAATAAATAATGTGGTAAGCCCAATGGACCTGTTTTATGATGTACATGTGGTCTTGAAAGGTCAACCTACTGTAACATACATGTGTTTCTTTGCATTTACACCCTAGCAGTTACCATAAGTAGACTTCTAAAGCAAATCCAGACGGTCTTTTTTAAATAAATAAAAAAATTCAATACAATGTAGTCAATGGATTTACTCTCATGTGGGTAACTGACTAATTTAATCCTCTTCGTGTATGTCTACACATAAGGTAGCTACAAGGTCCACTGGCTCCTGTCTTGCGCTGATCACTCTAAAGTGTTACAGGTGTATCTCTCAACTGGCTCCTGTCCTACGCTGCTCTCATTAAAGTGTTCCAGGTGTATCTCTCAACTGGCTCCTGTCTTGTGCTAATCATTCGAAAGTGTTCCCTGTGTATCTCTCAACTGACTCCTGTCCTACACTGCTCTCCCTAAAGTGTTCCAGGTGTATCTCTCAACTGGCTCCTGTCCTACACTGCTCTCCCTAAAGTGTTCCAGGTGTATCTCTCAACTGGCTCCTGTCCTACGCTGCTCTCCCTAAAGTGTTCCAGGTGTATCTCTCAACTGGCTCCTGTCCTACCCTGTACTCCCTAAAGTGCTCAGGTATATCTCTCTACTGGCTCCTGTCTTGTGCTAATCATTCTAAAGTGTTCCTTGTGTATCTCTCAACTGGCTCCTGTCCTACCCTGCTCTCCCTAAAGTGTTCCAGGTGTATCTCTCAACTGACTCCTGTCCTACCCTGCTCTCCCTATAGTGTTCCCTGTGTATCTCTCAACTGACTCCTGTCCTACCCTGCTCTCCCAATAGTGTTCCAGGTGTATCTCTCAACTGGCTCCTGTCCTACCCTGCTCTCCCTATAGTGTTCCCTGTGTATCTCTCAACTGACTCCTGTCCTACACTGCTCTCCCTAAAGTGTTCCAGGTGTATCTCTCAACTGACTCCTGTCCTACCCTGCTCTCCCTATAGTGTTCCCTGTGTATCTCTCAACTGACTCCTGTCCTACACTGCTCTCCCTAAAGTGTTCCCTGTGTATCTCTCAACTGACTCCTGTCCTACCCTGCTCTCCCTGAAGTGTTCCAGGTGTATCTCTCAACTGGCTCCTGTCCTACCCTGCTCTGCCTATAGTGTTCCAGGTGTATCTCTCAACTGACTCCTATCCTACACTGCTCGCCCTATACTGTTCCCTGTGTATCTCTCAACTGGCTCCTGTCCTACCCTGCTCACCCTAAAGTGTTCCCTGTGTATCTCTCCACTGGCTCCTGTCCTACACTGCTCTCCCTGAAGTGTTCCAGATGTATCTCTCAACTGGCTCTTGTCCTACCCTGCTCTCCCAATAGTGTTCCTTGTGTATCTCTCAACTGACTCCTGTCCTACCCTGCACTCCCTAAAGTGCTCCAGGTGTATCTCTCTACTGGCTCCTGTCTTGTGCTAATCATTCTAAAGTGTTCCCTGTGTATCTCTCAACTGGCTCCTGTCCTACACTGCTCACCCTATAGTGTTCCCTGTGTATCTCTCAATTGACTCCTGTCCGACACTGCTCGCCCTATAGTGTTCCTGGTATATCTCTCAACTGGCTCCTGTCCTACCCTGCTCACCCTATAGTGTTCCTGGTATATCTCTCAACTGGCTCCTGTCCTACACTGCTCACCCTATACTGTTCCCTGTGTATCTCTCAATTGACTCCTGTCCGACACTGCTCGCCCTATAGTGTTCCCTGTGTATCTCTCAACTGGCTCCTGTCCTACACTGCTCACCCTATAGTGTTCCCTGTGTATCTCTCAATTGACTCCTGTCCGACACTGCTCGCCCTATAGTGTTCCTGGTATATCTCTCAACTGGCTCCTGTCCTACCCTGCTCACCCTATACTGTTCCCTGTGTATCTCTCAGTTGACTCCTGTCCGACACTGCTCGCCCTATAGTGTTCCCTGTGTATCTCTCAACTGGCTCCTGTCCTACACTGCTCACCCTATACTGTTCCCTGTGTATCTCTCAACTGACTCCTGTCCTACACTGCTCACCCTATAGTGTTCCAGGTGTATCTCTCAACTGGCTCCTGTCCTACACTGCTCGCCCTATACTGTTCCCTGTGTATCTCTCAACTGACTCCTGTCCTACACTGCTCACCCTATACTGTTCCCTGTGTATCTCTCAACTGACTCCTGTCCTACCCTGCTCACCCTATACTGTTCCCTGTGTATCTCTCAACTGACTCCTGTCCTACACTGCTCACCCTATAGTGTTCCATGTGTATCTCTCAACTGACTCCTGTCCTACACTGCTCACCCTAAAGTGTTCCAGGTATATCTCTCAACTGACTCCTGTCCTACACTGCTCACCCTATAGTGTTCCCTGTGTATCTCTCAACTGACTCCTGTCCTACACTGCTCACCCTATACTGTTCCCTGTGTATCTCTCAACTGACTCCTGTCCTACCCTGCTCACCCTATAGTGTTCCCTGTGTATCTCTCAACTGACTCCTGTCCTACACTGCTCACCCTATAGTGTTCCCTGTGTATCTCTCAACTGACTCCTGTCCGACACTGCTCACCCTATAGTGTTCCCTGTGTATCTCTCCAATGCTGTTGATACTTTACCTAATCTGATGGTGACAGATCCTTCACCACTTTACCACTGATATGTCTCTACTTCCTCCAGATCCTGATGCTGATTTTGATGGTGTTTCAGTTGTTTATCTTCATTACCTTGGCCTTCCTATGGATGATTTCCAAGGTGATCTTTCTGCCCTCTTCCTTTAACTTGCCGGCCCTCTCCTGCATTTGCTGTTGCGTGTGACCGATGTCTATATCCTCCGGACATGATGTGAATGGCCAATGAATTCAACAGGACTGTTCTGTAACTTGTTGCATTATCCAGTCAATACAATACAATGATATCTTTCTCATTATACTGTACCCCTTCATTATTCTCCATAATGTTACCTGATGTATACTGTCAAACGCTTTCTCAAAGTCTACGTACTGCCAACATCTGTCCCCTCTTCAAGTTGACATCCTGCAATGATGTTCTCCACTTCCTATTTATCCTTATGTGGTTTATTTCGGTGTTCAAGCCACATGGTGAGGCCCACCATAGGGTATGAAATTCCTTATGCTTCAATATGTTATTATTGGTTCTTCCAATTACCAGACTGTTGCATGCTGTGCATACAGAAATCCACAAGCTGGCTCTCCATTGCCATTCCTTACACCTTTTTCTTGTCGCCCAATCACACACTATATACTGGTATTGTCCTCATCCTTCTTATGTTGGTATCTTAGGATTTAATTCATTTGTTTATCTTGTGCAATGACTATAAACAAATTTGCTATATATAAACAACAAAAGTTTAATAGATCTCTATGAATTGATAACTTGTCACTGATATTAATATTCCAGCATGCTAATATCAGTCAATCAAGAAATTACAGGAAACATGTTTTATTTTACCCTTTCTGTAAAAAACTTTGAGTCTGAATTCTGCCCTTCACATTGCCAATATCAGATGACTATGCCAAATATTATTACATTTTTTTAAAATGCTGTAATGTATTTAAAGGTTTCGACACATTCTTTCAACTTGAATACCAGGCAAGTTTGTTTCCATTTGCAATGGTTGCAAAAAGTAATATAGCTTAAACAAACCACATCTGATATATATAAATATGTCAAGTCAATTAATTTGAGCAAAAACCAATAGTTCTTCATTCCAGAAACCTACAAGTCCTTATAATAATGTCATCTGCCTAATGGACCATTAAAATGTTAATGAAGATGTTAATTAATCAGCACATTCCATATCTATATTGACCTTGAATAAAAATTGGATCTATTCTAAGAGGATTGAAAATGTTTTAATTGTGATTTATACCTTGCTTTAAATCCAGGTATTTTGAAATCAATTAGTCTAATTTACAAAGACGCTGAAAGTGAGAGACACTTGTGTTCAATCAGACATCAATTCAACTGTAAATATTACGGCTATACAAATTACTAACCAAGAGAGTCCTACTATAATTGTCTTGTATTAAGTTCTGGTATCAAAGATATTACTATGTTTAAGTAATATACAATAATAGCCTTTTGATGATGTTGATACATGTTTTACCAACCTGAGGAAAACTATGGACTAATGATTAATCAAGCCCGTTTAGGTTGATATCTTTCCAGGTTAATAAAACATGTATTGACTGAAATTAAAAGGCAATTTAATAAATAGATGAAGGAAGTCATTTAGAACCTATTTTTAGAAACGTCCTGAGAACCATTTTTTTTCACCAGAATTGCATGGCTTGTCAATTTGTCTTCTTTATTGGGAATCATGTGACATTATTTTGACAAACCTGTTAGTGTGAAAAATATCATTTTATAATGATTTAAAAGGTCTATTGTAAGTTATGCTTAGGGTTTTCCCTGACCTTCAAAATCCTGCATTTTGTTCACTTAATTTGATATAAATCCAATCAAAAAGTATGAAAACACGCAAATTCATTGAATTTATATCCTTGGCTTTCCTGAAATATTGTAGGTAGATATTTTTGAGGCTAGCAATAAACATGTCCATAACTTGATACAATGATAACTTTCTGTTTAACGTTAATGTATTGCTGGAAACTCGAAGATAAAAGTAAAAGTCTATACAGAAGTTAGATGCTTTGTTGAACAGTTAGATGCTTTGTTGAACAGTTAGATGCTTTAATGAACAGTTGGATGCTTTGTTGAACAGTTAGATACTTTGTTGAACAGTTAGATACTTTGTTGAACAGTTAGATGCTTTGTTGAACAGTTAGATACTTTGTTGAACAGTTAGATGCTTTGTTGAACATGTATTATTGGATAAATTAAACTGATTTTGCAAGAATTTTCTTTTCATCAGCCATTACCAAAATTTTTCATGAATTTGACTGAGCCCTGAATACATTTAATCCTGTTCCTATGTTTGAAGACTTTTGGAAAATATTTGGGAGAATTTTTAATGACAAATGACAATGTTTTCACAAATCAAGGAACAATAACTCTGTTACTAAGTTTGATGATAATCGGATATGGAAACAGCAGAAACTAATTTTTAGGTTAATGAAGGGGCCATAACTCTGCCAAATAATGTACAGTAAAAGTGGCAATTGAACTTAGCCTATAGTCATTAAAGTCATTTATCTGTTACCTAAAGGCATTTAACCTTGTTACCAAGTTTGAAGAAAATCTTAATAACTCTTCCAGTTATTTCATGGAAACAGCAGAAAACAACCTTTTTAGTTAATGAAAGGGCCATAACTCCATCAAATAAAGTCAATCAAAAGTGGCAATTAAACTTGGCTGAGCCCTTAATGCTTTAAACCTTGTTAACAAATTGGAAGAAAATCTGTTAGCATTAATTGTTGCAGTTAATTTGCACAGAAACTAAGCGTTGGATAACTATACAGACCTGTAGATTATGTTTGTTGAAGTACATAGATCCAATTAAAATTTCCTACATTTGAGGGCTCTAGGTAAATGTCTGCAATATTATTAAAGCTAATTAACTACAATAAACCCAGCTTATATCGTTAGACAAAACAAGACAAATTTTCATATTTACCATGCAAATTTGATCAGGTGAAGCATTATGCTTTTATTCCGAAAAGACAGTTTCCATCTGTTTCACTGTTAACTATGTATAGACCATTATATGTGCAGTGTTAACATTTCAATTGATCCCCGCTATTGGTTTCCCTGGGGAGTGCTGCCACCCATTTGTGTTTGAGTATACAATTAAACAACGATATGATATTTTGAGGATCCTATTGATTGGCTCATTGTATGCAGACCATCAATAAGTAATACACACAATCCTTGATGGTCAGATCTGCACACATTTTGCCACAAAAACCAATTTAAGTCCCTATCAAATGAAATTGGTTTGGAAAACAATCCAGCTGGCTGTAAGTGTTGATGTTTAAATGAAGTTTTTGCTGGTGACATATGGTTTCGTTAAACCGTTAATGCTGAAATTATCCTTAACATCAAGAATGCTAAAACATGCATTTACATGTTTGCTAGATAATTTTGAATTCATTCCATAATTCCAAAAGATATCCAAGGAGTGATAAGGTGTATCCATTTGATTAAATTCATTCTCAAACAGTAGATACCAGCTTTAGATTGTAATTGTGAATTAATTCATGAAGAAATTATTCATAATCGATTTCTCACAAGATGGATTCTGACTATATAATTCATTGGTTTTTTTTCTGCATCCAATACAAGTTGTTTTTCTTTGCCTTTTTTGACCAGGAAAGAAATGTTGTATTGATGTTCTGTCATCATATAAATGCAACTTTACGGCCACCAAGTAACCCCAATAAATGTATTGAATATGTGAATTGTTTGGTTGGGAATTCTTTGTATAAAAGACACATCTATTTTCTGATCAGTTCGTATGTTTTACACTTGTATTTAATACATAAATCTCTATGGAATCCAACCCTCAACAAAATCACCACAAATAATCACTCAAATCAGAGTTGACTTGTGACAGCATGGCTGGAAAGGATCATCACCATGCCACAACATCAAATACCAATAAATCTCCGAAGGATTCTCTCTCCATCAACTGTCTCATGTGATTACAAACTGGTCACTGATTATCTCATTAACCTGCCAAACTCACTAACATGAACAATTACTTGTTCCCAGTAGAAGACACTAAAAACATCAGTATATCCTAGGGAACAATGTTTCTATACATTTATGCATGAAATTAATAAACCTTAAAGGATAAATGATTTTAGTGAAATACAACAAAACAGTACTTCCCAAATCTGTATATATATATATTGTTTGGTAGTAGTATTGTAATATTTACTGTACTAATCAGTTCTGTACCTAACCATGTGAACAACTGATTGCTTTCTATGTACAATGTACTTTTTTTTTATTAAAACAGACAGTTTAGGTAAAGCATACCATAAATATGTATTTGAAAGGGTCTAAAGCTGGTCTGAAGCATCTTAGGGGGAAGGGCAAACCAATATTGTTTAAATGATAGGTCTGACCCCACCCTCTCACCCCCAACACCTCCAAGGACTGAGGGACAGGACCCAAATTCTTTAAAATCCTTCTACTTCTGTAGGAATGAAAGGATTCTGTCCAAATTTGGCCTGATGCATCCTTTTAACGGTGGGTCTGGTCCCCATGGCAATGAGGCCTGATAGGGGATATAGATAGCAAATTTTTGAAAATTTCTTTTCTGTAAGAATAAAAAGGATTTGGTCCAAATTTTGTCTGAAGCATCTTGTGGTGAAAGGGAACCACTTTTGTATAAACACAGAACAGAGGTTCTGTCTCCCCTTCATTTCATGAGGGTATAGGGGCCCACTAAGGGAAATAAAGATAAATAAATACTAACAACACTAATAATTGAATACAGAAAATATACAAGAGGCCTAATTGACTTGTGTAGGTACCCGATCCATATATGACTAACATGGGGACTACATTGAAGATATGTCTAATTCATTATAAATAGAACACTTCTCAGATGAGTTTATTATTCTACACCTAAACAACAAGGCTAATCTGTTTAGGATCGGTATCATAATTGAACATGTTAAATACCAGTACAATGAAATCTGAAAAAGAATTCAGATCCTTCTAGTACTTCTCCAGAAATGACCATAACAGGAATTGCTCAAGGGTGAACAGACAACAAATAGATACTTCTGGCTATGGATTAAGTGTGATTTGAGTTTCCCACTAACTGATGATGGTTGACTTCAATTGTTTCTGCTAACGTAATTACAGGCATTATACCCGACAGCAGGAAAAGAACCCAAGAAAAAAAAGTCCTATAATATTGTGTGTTAATGGAGTAACCAGTGAAGGTCACCATAGAGGCCTGCATGGTTATAAAACTAATGATTCTATAGCAAATTACTGCAGCCAGGCGAAATTGTGTAGCTGTATACATATATATATATACTGTAACCAAAATGAATTCTACAATAAACCAATGCTGAAGTTTTAAGCCAAAAATCAAACACAGAATTTAATACACATTATTATACAGCATGTGTTTTCATGATAAAAAGAATTGGAATGAATAGTTATATATTCAAATACACATTATTATATAGCATGTGTTTTTATAATAAAAAGAATCGGAATGAATAGTTATATATTCAGAGAGGTGTTGATCGACTAACTGACTTACCGTGAACATGTACACACAGTCAGGCCACTGTGTCACATCATCACTGGAGGATCACCAATGGTAGGTATGTCCCTGCCACACAACTCAGTCCAGTCATCTATATTTATCCAGCATTACAACTTGTTAGACCATGATTCAGTGTTATCAGTTATACCATTAGTCGGACGTTATCACTGGTTAACATTTGTACCAATCAGTCCATTCAGCAGTTATTAGACTATGAGAGATGGCGTATTTGACACGACCAAGTTTGGAGTAATTCAATACACCAGTCCGATTCTACAATGCTTCTCCATACTTGTTAACCATTTCACACTTCCTATCAATAATTGTGGCAGGTAATGGCATATATTAACAGTAAATATTTACTACAGTAACTGCCCTGACCAGGAATATCAATGGAGCCCTGCTGTGAACAATAGCCATTTACCTGTGAATCCTCCTCCTGTATGGGTGTATTGATTACAACTGTCCTACATAAAAAAGTTACCTGTGAAAAAAATTGGTTGGCAGTGTGGTATATCTGCTAGCAGGCAAGGAAGCTGTCAGAAAAGCTACATAATGCCATAAAATATTAGCATACATAATAGTAAAAGAGTTGTATTAAGGACAGTCGGGTATACCTGGAATAGCTACTGATTACAGTTTAAACAATGATCTATATGAGATAAGTTAATTACAATGTAGTAAGTGTCTGGGGTGATAGACAAGGTAATGTGTTACAAGCTTTCTGCTCAATGGGATAAAGCTCTATACACAAAGTCCATTAACACTATCTGTTATGATACCCAGTGCTAATCTACACAATATAGATGTCAAGATAACTCTATGACCACTACTTTGTGTCACTGCTATATATGATATAAATATAAAGCAAAATAAAAATGTAAAATGTTACAACTTAACATATGGAACCAGACAGGGCAAACAACCAAAAGAGAATACTCACATGAGTCTGCCTTAAGATCAATAAAACGAGACAAGCAAACAAGATGCCCATGGGGCCTGTATGGCTCACTTGGATATTCAGTAGCACTCTTTAAGTTACAGTCAAACCTCGATGATTCGAACTTCGTTGATTCGAATTTCTCGATGTATCAAACTTTTTGCTTGTCCCGAATTTTTTCACTATATAACACTACTAACGAAACTATGTATGATTCAAATTTTTATAAATCGAAGTTTTCGATGTATCAAACTTTTTTCATGACCCGTTAGCTATGATATTATAGGTAATTGACATCTCATCATTCGAACAAAAAAATTACCTGTACTGACCACTGGACAGGTGTTTGTCGTGACCCCTGCGGCAAGATTTCACACCTCTCCCCCAAATGCCCTGACTGACAATAGGGATAACGATAGCGTGTGTTGTCACTCCCGGTCATGGAGTTAATTAATAATCAGACCAAATTGATAGATAAAAGGTGTATTTAGAAGCCATGACATTTAATCACTCCGGTAAAACATTTCGGTAGTCGTCTCTGATAATCTCCGCCGCCATTGAAATCAGCGGTCGGTGAGTAAATTTTACGGAACTGTAAAACAACCGGATCAATTTTAAACACAAACAATTAGCGATAGCTTCACTCATATTCAAAGTGTCACGTTTCAAACTTATACATAAATATCCAAGTAAATCGATTATTTGTCATTCAATCATGCATTCTCCAACCGATCTGCATTCCGTATTTTATATGCACATAACGTAAACGCACGTGTCTTTAGCAGAAAAGCCTAACGACTTACGTAAGTGTGCATTGTACTTCTTTTGCTTTATCTGTTAAACGCGATATAAGTGTTTTGTAACTGATACATATTTTGTTTAATTAATAAAATACTTAGGTATAATTACTGAAAAGAATTTTTATTTTGTTGTGTTTGAGGTATAAATTAACTAAACTTTTCGATGTGAGCCTGACAGGCGACGATCAACACGAAGACACTGAGGACATGTAACGTTAACAGATATGGTCATTATTAAGAAAACATCGATCTATTGTCAACCATGAATAATTCGAGGTCCCGCTGTTTCGAAGTTTTTCTGTTAGTCCCTTGAACTTCGAAACATCGAAGTTTGACTGTATATATCATATAGTCTATAACATATAGTCTTGGTTCGAAGGAAAATTCAAAGCAAACTAGAATACTGAGAGGTTAGCAAGGGCCCCATCATTTGGCTGACCCTGTGACCTTTATCTTAACTCAGTTGTTTCATAATGTCATAACAAAATGTTCATCAGTGAAGAGATACACAATTTGACCTTGAACTTTGCTTCAATGACCTTGACATTTGGTCAGTTGACCCTTTCTTTATCTCCGACCAACTTCAATGCATAATGTTATCATAAAATGCTCACCAGTGAAAAGATGAAAAATTTGACTCTGACAATGACCTTTAACGTAGACTTCTGATCAGATGATTAGGAGTCACAACTGTTTCAAAAATAAAAGATGCCGCTTATAACAGCAATAGAGCCAAATTGCTCCCATAGTACATCATGACCTTTTTACTACACAACACAATGTTTTACTTTTGTATAAAAGATATTAACCATTCTATCTACCTGCAGCTGCTGGTAATAACAACTTGTATCCACAACTTTTTCAGTTAATTACAGCACCTATCCTGTCAATGACTTGCCTCGATCAACTGAAGGATTGGGTTCATTGCTTGGCAAGGAAAACATAAATATTTGTATTTTTCACTGAACTGAAATAGACATGGATGGTGGCCTTGTTACCAAGCCTGGTACCAATAAATACATTAATGTGTGAATCAATTCAATTCATTTTTTAGTCAGAAATGTTAGCATTTACAAAATGTAACCTCTGTTTTAAGCAAATGTTCATCAATTGAGCACTTCTGATTCCGAGGTGTATAGGCAAAATAATCCTAAATCTTGGAATCAATCTCATCAAAAGCCACTGACAGCAGAGGTTACAGTTTCTAGAAAGATTTGCTTCATAGGCTGCTGGAATGCATTCTGTAAGAGGTTTATACCCCTGATGGACACACAATCATGACCCAGCCATACATTAGCCACGCCTGTGTTGGACGGTCATGAAACAAAACCATTAATTCTCACAGGACAACATTTGTCTTAATGATTACACTTCTGATGATCAGACTTCTGCAGCTTTCATGAGCTTTGTACATTGCTTCATTCTGAAGGCCTACACTGCCTATAGTTACTTCCTGAACAATTGCTACCAGTGACTTGTTATGAGGTCTATACAACATTTTTTAAGACATTTATATACAGAAAAGTGTTTTAGACCACATTTATATGAAAACTGCATATAGAAACAGTCAAATCAATTACATGTTTATGCATCCTTGTCTCTTCTAATGCTTTTCTCTTTTATGGCATACAGATATGTATCATCACCATATTTTGAGTACTGCATTTGTCAGAATATCATACAATGAACCTGCAATAATCCACATAGAGGTAGTCTGGAAAACTAGTAATCCAGAAAGAAATATTAGACAATGGATTTTGGTAATGCTATCTCTATTCACCAATCCCAAAATCTTAATACCAGTACCAGAAATGGTTTTTTTTGTAGCAATGAGGACAGAGACAAGGATAAGGCATTAAAGACAGATCCAAATTGTAGCGATGGGGGCAGAGACATGGATAAGACATTAAAGACAGATCCAAATTGTAGCGATGGGGGCAGAGACATGGATAAGACATTAAAGACAGATCCAAATTGTAGTAATGGAGGCAGAGACATGGATAAGACATTAAAGACAGATCCAAATTGTAGTAATGGGGGCAGAGACATGGATAAGACATTAAAGACCGATCCAAATTGTAGCAATGGGGGCAGAGACAGGGATAAGACATTAAAGACAGATCCAAATTGTAGTAATGGGGGCAGAGACAGGGATAAGACATTAAAGACAGATCCAAATCGTAGTAATGGGGGCAGAGACATGGATAATACATTCAAGACAGATCCAAATTGAAGCAATGGGGGCAGAGACATGGATAAGACATTAAAGACAGATCCAAATTGTAGTAATGGAGGCAGAGACATGGATAAGACATTAAAGACAGATCCAAATTGTAGTAATGGGGGCAGAGACATGGATAATACATTCAAGACAGATCCAAATTGAAGCAATGGGGGCAGAGACATGGATAAGACATTAAAGACAGATCCAAATTGTAGTAATGGGGGCAGAGACATGGATAAGACATTAAAGACAGATCCAAATTGTAGTAATGGGGGCAGAGACATGGATAAGACATTAAAGACAGATCCAAATTGTAGTAATGGGGGCAGAGACATTGATAAGACATTAAAGACAGATCCAAATTGTAGTAATGGGGGCAAAGACAAGGATAAGACATTAAAGACAAAAGGACAAATGGACAAACAGGTGAGTGTATATCCCATCCCAGGTAATTATAAGACAATTAGATATTAGTAAACAAGAAATCCTTAAGGCCTCAAGAGATAGATGTTTGTTGGTTATCAAACATCTGGTTCTTGACAAGACCACAGAAAATACCATTGTGACCTTCACAAAAAATAAATATTCCATTATTTTCAAATGCGGTGGTACCTGTGTCCAGTCTTTCATCACTGCCACTAATATTTATAAAACATTTACACAGGAAATTATAGTAGATCTAATATATTGTAAAGTGAGTTACATATATTCCACATTCCTCGTGTTGAATGGCAGGAGCCCGTTTTATTTCACATTATGAGTATTTCTGTAAAAAGCATGGACTTTTATTAAATCAGGGTCTTAATCAATGAGCATCACATTAACCATGGTCTAAAAACATCATGGTAATATAAACTCAGATTCCAAATACTTGTCTTAATATAAAGTTATATTCTATTACTTCATGCACTAGTTTTCTACTGATTTATCATAATGAAGTTCACAAAATTGAAACTTTGTTAACTAATTAATATTCTAACCATTTACAAGAGTTTGGACACATTTTAAACTTAGTGTGTAGATTACTGTGATCCAATCATAGAAAGTGAAGTAACTGAAGGAAATTTGATGTGGATTGAATGACATAACTGGTAATTATATTAATGAGCTCACACCAACAAGGTGCCACACCTACCAATCGTTGTTATAATGAGAAAATTATCCAAATTGCCCCATTCTGCCTACATTAGCTGGAGCAGAAATATCTGTTTTCAAGGTTGTGGAAGCTGCAGATATCCTTACAGGTAAAAATTTATGACATGAACATTGCTGATGCAGCGCGCTATGCCTATGATAAATCAGGCTTTTACACATGTGTGTAATCAAATATCAGGAAGACTTTAACCTTCTTATTACAAAATTAAATTAGTTTCATCAAAAAAAACCTTTTGGAATATATTTTTATCTGTACAATTATATAACTCAATTCAAGGCTGCTACTCCTGGATATAATGGTGACTGGTGTATTCACGCTACCGTTACCAAGCTGAATCTGTAGGTCAGTCATTGAGATATTAAGTATATACCAATTATCAATACTCTTACTTACTATAAATTACATCAGGGGGGACTAATGTGTGAAACAACTACAGGATCGGGGATTTGTTTTCTCCTCATCATATTTCAATTCTAAATTCTAACTTCTTTTTTCTTCCTAATAACCTTTTTTGTCAATACTTTTTATTTTGGCCTAAGTGCGGAGTGTCCATAGAGGCAAGAAAAGGTATGGTACAACCATGTCCAGGTGTGGCGTTTCAGTGTGATTGCACTATAAAGCATCCATCAGGGGTCCCATCATCTGTAGACATTGTCTTCATATCACCTCATGCAGTTGTTGCATGGATGTAAAACAATATACAAACAAACAACACTAAAAAACATTACATGACCCTCAGTAACAATCATTAACAAGAGATTTGTTTTTGTGAACAAATTAAACCACATAGATCCCTTTCTCCCATTACTAACAGAAATGATGTATATACATATACATATATTGTTTCAAATTTCATCAACATCATTTTTCGAATTAACTGTTCAAAAGCCAGACTCCAGACAAGATTGTTTTGAAAATTCTGTAGTAAATTAACCATTGACCCTATTAATATAGTGCACTGCAGTGCCATCAGATACTGGTAATACATTTTGATATTTGTTTGATAAAAATATATTTATTTGTTCACACCAAAGAAGACTGCATTGAAATTTAATTGACCTTTAACTCTTGAAAAGAAGGGCAAAGTGATCAAAATGATAATCAACATTGCAGGGCCTGTGGGTAATATACACTGTAAAAGTGGATACATTTGCACGATTAATTTTTCGCTATAGTTAGCATCCAAACTGTTCATGAAGTTTTCTCCTCTGTCCAAATACTTGGACAGATGTCCAGGTATGTATTAAACCTGAGCAGAACAAGAGTTAATACGTAAACTTAGTCAGTATTGTAGCAGTTTGAGGTTTGAATTTTATGGAGACGCACAGTTCTACAGATGCTACAGCGCAGGTTGAAATCTCAAACACTTGACTGACCAAATGAAATTTTTACACAACCCGGACAAAATGATGCTTGAATGCCGACATGTATATGGTTTACCACCAGGAACTTGCGTTTTGTTGTATTTTGTTTATTTGGTGGAAATATTGACGTGTCAATATTTTCGCAGAGATTTAATGATCGTGAGATACGTGTAAATTTTGACACAGTGAACATTTCCACTCTTACAGTACATGTTTCAAGGTTCACAAAGACATCTTTCACTGAGCATATGCTATGCATTGGGCAAAATTGTGTTAAAACAAAGACAACAACAAGAAGAACCTGTTCAAAAGGAGTCAATTGTGACCTTTAAAGTCTTTAAGCTTGATTGGTGACCACAAGAACAGTTGAATGCATGTAGAACTTGCTCTTAAGGGATGTGACATGGACATAGACTCCAATGTTAAATCTAACAATAGGAGATGGACAAAGTAAAATTAATCACATTAGCTGAGCTGACAATGTGATCAATGATACACAAAGGCCCATAACTCTGTATGGTGTACAAATTGACTCAGGAATAGGATAGACAGACTAAAGTTTTGACTTCCTATAAAATGCTCACGTGTAGAACTAAACATCCACAAATATCATATAGAAAGAAACACAATATTCTTCAGGACTAATTACTATTCCACAGTGCCAATGTAATTATATACAAAAAACAGTATGACCTGGAGGTTTAGATAAACTACATGTACCAGGAAGTTACTGCAACTTCAAAACCAGAGAACAGTATTGTTACTGAAAAACGTGACCAGACTATCACCGCTGATCTACATATAGCAATATGACTTGGCTTCTGAGGTCCAAACAGTCATTTATAACTCTGATAACTGGTCACAGTCATCAAGTTCATCTCTATTTCACACCATAAATCTGATCAATCTGGCTATTGATGATAATATGTAGTGGACAATGATGACCATTACCTTCAGCACTGATGTAAAAACAATAGGAATGTTAGATCTCGGCTGACCACTAAATATGATCCTATAGTATCATTAATGCATAGTTTTCCTCATACCCAAGGCAAAGAAAGGTAATTATGTCGGGCAAAGAAAACCTTATCAGATTCAGAATCAATTTTCATTCTATATATATATATATATGTTCAGGAAGATCCGATCTTTAAAGTGGTCTGGTTTTTAAATAATAAATGAAGTAAAAGAGAAATTCTCAAAATAAATTTCCAATGCTTCAGCAAAAGAAAGGATTATTTAAAGACGTATATGCCATAAAACAGATTCACCTGTAGCAATCAGAATAATGAGACGACTTCTAGAATGTGGTGACCCAAACCTGTATGCTGTGACACTGCGCCTGCCATTACCAGCAGGTGTAGAATCTCGCCTGACGCAGTGATAGGTGACGTCCCTGGAGACGGTAAGAACAGGCTGTAACCAATACTCCTTGAAGCGTTAAGGAGAGAATGAATTATGCAAGAAGAGATGATGTTTGTGATGCTACTGTAGCCTGTCACTACTGACTCCCTCACAAGACATTGATCTATGTGAACCCTTATTCATGAAAAGTTTAGCCTTCATGGTTAGCAGTAAGTGATTTTATTCATGAATGTGAGAATATGCGACCACAACAATATGGACCAATGGAACCTCTCTGTGTGTGTCTTATGTATGTGTTGTCTCGATACTTAGCTGTCTGAACCAAAAACCCCAGTGGAAAACATCAATCTATCTAGCTCATCTTGACCAGATAAAATTGGTCACGGTCATATTGACCTACATCAGATGAAAAAAAGAAATTTCTGACTTAGAAACACTGATATTTTCCATTCAAACCAAAGAATTCAAAATCCAGCTGACCATGCAGTGTATACCAATAACAGCAATGGGTAAATGCAACCAAACCACAAGACTAACCCTAACTCAACCAAATCATTCTTATTGATTAAATTTAACTGACGGAGCTGCACTGTCAATGTCTGATATAAATGTAGCTAAAAAGCTGTAACCGTATGCCCTTACTGTACCTACTGTAGTACTCATCAATACTCTATTCCAATGTTTGGGTCTATTCTGATCTCACAATAGGACTATTTCTATCATTAACCTCTACCCTCGTTATTCATTTTAGTCTCCAATCCAATCCTTTCTCTGTAACAAGTTTTAGATCACTGACATTATTATTTGTTGAATTGTCCATCAATTCAGTTCCTCATAGAAAACTTGGACAACATTTCCAGAAGAGATGAATATTCTACCAAATAAGTCTACAATGACATCTAGTTCAGCTGTTTAAGTTAACAGTTAATTTCATTTTATGGAAAATAGGTTGCAATTTAAAGCAATTTCTCACAAATAATTTGCACTGATGATCAAGAGGGCAAATTTTCTTATTGCATTTCTTTCTAATTATAGGGACACTAATTCCTTATTGCAGAAAATAGAGAACTAATCACTTATACTGTATATATACTTTGAATGGTTAAGACCCTGCACACATGTACTCCAGCTAATGCTTCTCAAACTATCTGATAATATTAAATTTCAATCTTTTGAGTTTAAACTAAATGAACCATACCATAAATGATATACATCTCTGTTACAATTTCTTTTAAATTCAAACAATAATTGGCGCAGGTAAACATTCAGCCATCTCAGCTAGAAATTGAACAGGTGAAAGAATTACATGAGAATTATTACTTGGCACTGGACTTTTATGGATGATCGATATATATATAATATATGACCTCTTATTTGAGGACTAACCTCTGATTACTCAAATAATGACAAATATTCATTACCCTCAAACCATTATCAGATATAACGTTGTCCACAGGAGCCTACTTAATATGAAGTAGTGGGGTTTTGAAAAGAATTTGTTGCTAGGAGTTTTCTCAGCCAACAGAGAACTCTCATACATTCTCGTATGACTCACTGATTCCATTTATTGGTTCTTAATATCATACAGGCACTGCAAGTCTTTTTAATGGAAACAAATCCTCGGGTAGACCCTAATGTTTAGATATCAGCCTTAACCTAGTACAGTTAAATGGTCTAGAGTGTGAATACAAAGAAATTGGATAATCCTATGGCTTCTGTGAGCCACATTTAATTAAAACTACTAGTTCGGTATAATATGGTATCTTTGTTAATGACATGTGTAAATATGACCTTTCTTAAACATTAGACTTCAGGACAACTTGAAATATCTCACATTACATCTATGACAAAGCACTTTATAAAGTTCAGGAACAAGTGAACTTGATCTGAGCAAAAGGCAGAAATGGCGAAAACGGACTGCCTCTGAATCTGTCTCCCTATATAGGAAGCTATTTGACCAGAACGATATTAGCGCCGGACTCAAATTGCCAGCTTGCGCATCATAAGGGGATTTGGTCAGATATGACACTGTCTACAAATGTGTCAACATATACTAGGAGGACAATATGGCCAGATAGAGCACTACATAAACTGTCTCATTAGATGATATAATACATATACGGCACAGTTAAAATATATCTCCTCAGAGGATCATATATTTACAGTTTTACCAATTTTTCTGTCTCCATAGAGGATGATATACAATATGTATATTCTCAAATCATATTAAAATTCTGTCATCAGCACAAAGAGAATGTTCTAGCAGTAAAAGTAAATCATTCAACTGAAGATGAAATTTGAAATCGTATCCTTGTAATAACTTAATTCCATCAATGGTCTTAACATTTGGTACAAAAGGTTAAAGAAAGACTATGGATTCCACTAACATTGTAAAATGAATGGTTGCTCTTACCCAAATAAGATGATCTGTCAGTTTGCTAAAGCCAAAGAAATATGGTTCAACATATGGGTAACAATACATTTAATGCTTTATCTGTTTATAATGAAAAGCCTCTTGATGGTTATTAACGTGATCAAACTAATACTCAATCATTCCTGGGCTAAAAAAGCTTGCTCAGAAACTTCAACATTTTAAGGTGGGACGCCTTCAGCACTGACACTGAACTAATATCATTAGTAGCTCTATTATAGTCTATACTTCATATATTAATTAAAAACAAGCTATAGAAATATGAACAGATCACACCAATAAAAGTACCTAGTGCTTGTCCATGCTGATTAACATTACAAGGTCAACAGTCACAACAACTAGTATACCCAACATCTCACCTAACTAAACGTGCAGTAAGTAGTAATTGTTTGTGTACAGAAATCATTGTGGCAGGTTTGGACCCCCATCTTAGACCTTTTATATAATCAAAGATTTAACCTGATGTGCAGTTTTTGAACAACCGTTGTTGAAGGTAAAAAGACGGCCAAATTCCAATCAGATTCAGTGTTGGTGTCTAAGTTTATTGCTCACAATACATGTATCAGTCTTACAACTTTACCATGGTGGATGACCGTATAATAACGTGTTGAATTATTAATTTGGTAGAAACATTAATACCACTGCAGATATATAGTTCACAACGATACTCACACGTATAGTGATATAAAGTAAATTTCATGCAACAATGACTTGTAAACATTCTGTAGTAAACATTTGTGTGTATAAACATTGCTTTGGTATTTATATTTAGGCTATATTCAATCACAGTGAATATAGCAAAAATTAAATCCCTCATGCATCTTACCGATTATACAGTAAAATTGAAAGTTTCCAAATATAAAAAATAACCATACTATTAAATAGTCTTACCTGAGAAAATACAATAATGTATGTGACTATATATTACAAGTCTAAAATTATAAAATTTTGATAGAAAGTCTTCTCAACATCCAAGAACAGTTTTCTTCTTTATTAATATAGTCTAAATGTTGTACATATGATTTGGCTGCTAGTGGCATCAGGACAACTTTTACACATATGCCCTAGCTGAAGTACACTCCTACAGTTCGAGATGGTTAGTTGTAACTGTCCTCGAAGAAAACCTTTATCCATTAAAGAAGGTTATTGCTAACTGAAATGACAGGAGTGTTAATAATGGTTCCCCTATCTTTGATAGTTTCTCAACTCTAATATTAAAAATCTGAATTCTAATATTAAAAACATAAATAAGGTAAGTGACAAATATGGAAATTAATCTTGAATTATAAGTTTCAATAGGAGAGGTTCTAAACAGGAAAAAAGATAAATGAAATAAATAAATGAAAAACAGCTTTCTATATCTGCCATCAGAAAAACAAGTTTTGGAGTGATTCTTTCCTACCTACTTTGTAGCTTAGGATGATCTGTGTCAAATACTGAGCTGTAAATAGCCATCTGTAATTGGTTATAATGTATATATAAATTTAAACAATGCTCACATGATAGTCTAATATCTGGGTAAATAAATTTATCTGCATTTTAAATAACTTTATCTGTGTCAAGCACTTTTCATTATCTCTTCCACTGGATAACCAACCAAGGCTATATATATATACCCCTACCTGCAGTAGCGACATAGGTACACATACCTCTGATATAGAAAATCTTAGGTGTACATATAATAAATACCTGTATTCAATTTAAACAGCAGTAGTCTATAATGAATATCACTCTATTGACCCACTACCCTGTATAGAATTTAATTTCCAATTGTATGTACACATACATCTGACGTTTACTTTTCACGCTACCTGTCGGCATGATTTCACCACTCACAAATAGATAACCGCTAATTCCTATTGTTAAACCCATATGCAAATACACGTTTATATGGCCAAGGGCCCAGTTATGACGTCAATCAGTTTATAAATATACATTCAAAGTTGAGAAACGGGACTCATTTTAAATCTATCGTTTAAAAGAGATTAGAATAATAAGGGTGTAGAATTTTATAGAAGTAAAGTTGTATTAAGCTTTGAAAGCAAAGTCACTTGACGACCTGGTAATATGCACAATTAACAAAGGGGAACAAATGCTTATAAACCAATTACACTTACGTAGTTAAACATGTAAACATTCCATGAACAAGAGATATCAGAGGAATCCATCATTGTAGATCTTTATTGGTTCTATATAGTTTAATCTCCTCTCCTCTTTTCTCTTCTTTAAAAAAAAAATTAAAAAAAAAAAAAAAAATCTGACTCTGAAACTGTCCTTTCAGGTTGAGAATATCATTCAACTTATATTGACCTTAGATTAGTAATGTGTAAAAGATCCTTTAATAGTTCTTAAGAAGTTAGAGGCAACACACTTAATACATGTCAAAATATATACAAAAGTGTCAAGGGGATCATATTAAGAATCTGGCATGCACATAATAAAACTTAATATTTACATTTGGTGTGGCAATGCCCTTATATATTACTAGTAAATCCCTACCAAAAGCAGCTTCATCTATGAGAGTATAACTAAAGTTGCCCTGTTGTAGAAAGCGGGAAATTTGAATTTTGGAAGATTTTTTTCATATTTTTTTATTTTTGCGATTCATTAATAGAACGTAAATATAAGCGATAAACTGCCTAGATGCGGCAGACCTACTGGTATAACTGCCACATGTGTCACAGACAAACAATCATGGTGCGCTAGCGCGCACCATTCAGTTTGTCTGTGACACATGTGGCAGTTATACCAGTAGGTCTGCCGCATCTAGGCAGTTTATTGCTTAAATACACTGTTGTCAACAACCTAGTTCTCCTTTTGAGGATTTGACTTATAACCGAGTTTTGACGTAGATTTGTATGGTGGGTGTTGTCGATGAAAAAGACCCTCCAGTACATGATAATTTTCCATTATTCTTGCTTTCCATACAAATCCATATTTTGTTCGTATTTACACTCCTTTTATCGACTTTTAGTTCGAATCATGTTTTCAATTTCATGTTGGTATTCTGTGGTTACTCTGGTGAACATAACCCTTAAGTTTCAAGAAGATCTAAGCAGTTAAGTTTTATAATAGTAGCAAACCAAGTATTATTTATTGAACTATAACCGCAGATACCAAGAAATAATTTGAAAATCCCCCCCAATCATAATATATATGTATATATATATGATAATATATGTAGTAGGCAAAATAAATTTTCATTATCTAATATTTTTTTTACTCGTGCTTACAAACACCCCCTGGACCCACACAAGCAACATACGTACCACACGTGGGCGTGATTGACCAAAATTTAAAAAGATATTTCACGGAAATCAAAACATGACTGTAATTCTATTTATAGAAACAGATGAAATGAACTTTGACGCATGGACCAGAAAAGGGACCCCATGCAACCACTCAACACAACCAACCTGATTGTTATAACAGGCCAATATAAGAACCACTCAACACAACCAACCTGATTGTTATAACAGGCCAATATAAGAACCACTCAACACAACCAACCTGCATGTTATAACAGGCCAATATAAGAACCACTCAACACAACCAAGCTGATTGTTATAACAGGCTAATAAAACCACTCAACACAACCAACCTGCATGTGTTATAACAGGCCAATATAAGAACAGAAGTTCAGAAACCAGTGTTAATGTTATTCTATTTTTTCAAACCAGTCATATGAACATTTGATCAATTTCCAGTGAAGAGGAGGATGTGACACCATGACATTGCAAGTGACAGAGGATTTAACAGCCTTCCTATTACAATTAGTGACAAGGAAGATTTGAAATCCAACCTACAAAAAAGATTGGGGGAGGGGGTGTTTGACATAGAGGATTTAACATTCATCCCATTACAAGTGATAGGAGGGTCAATTTGATATCCATCCAATTAAAAGAGGCCCAATAGGGCCCTATTTTGTTCATCTGCCTGTAATGCAGCTTTGAAGTTGATCTAGGTCATTTATACAGATAAGCTGATAACCAATTTGTGGATATATAAAAATAGCCTAGGTTTATTCATTTAAATCAATTTTGTAGCCCTTCATTTCAGCATACTACTGGCCAAAGAGAAGTTATTGAACAATGGTCACTGAGTTTTGATATAATCTACTCGGGTGACCGTTTAGTCCTCTTGTTCAATAACTTCAAGAAGTCATCAAAAGATTAAGGCATATTTGACCCCTGTGTATTTGAATGAAGGTCAAGGTCATTTATTTGTGCAACAGCAATAGCCCTTCACCCAAACATGCTAAAGGCACAATATCGGTCCTGGCCCTCTTGCTTATAAGAAGAAGTCATTTAAAGATTTTCGCAATTTATTTGACCTCTGTGATCCGGAATGAAAGTCATGGTCATTCATTTCAATAATCTTGATTGCCCTTTATCCAAGCATGTTACAGGCCAAATATCAGGTCTCTGGACCTCTTGCTTAATGAGAAGTCAACTAAAAATTGAAATAGATTTCACCCCTATGACCTTGAATGAAGGTCAAGCTGTTTGACAAATGAAAGGGAGTTTGTTTGACATACATCCCATTTAAAGTGATGGGAAGTTCATCCGACATCCATCCCAATACAATGGATAGGAACGGTTTCACACCCGTTCCGTTTTAAGCAGCTGGGAGCATTTGAAATTTGTCAAGGTCATGATATACTGACCTCAAGTGAACTTGGATATCTAATTTTAGATTCTGTACTATTTTAAATACCGTGTTATGCAAATATGTCATGACATTACATTGTACAGATCTATAGATAAACTAGATAATATATGTAAATACATGTTTATGTACCTGAACAATAGTAGATATGCTAAATTTATATTCAATATCTGATCATTACAGATACCACTCAATAAATATCAGCCATTCTAACAATGCTTTAAAACTCGCCATCAATACGTTTATATAATCAAGGCATTCAATACTTTCTATACTTACTATAGCTTCAATTCTGAGTTTTAATTTAATTCAACTCTATGGAATCAATTAAACTTAATCCTTTCCCTATGTGATAATGTGTCCCAACCATCTAAAGAGAATGTCCCGTGTTTATGAACACATACAAAGTCAAGGGCTTGTTTCGAAATCATGGTCATTTAATATATGAAAAATGTTTTGTACTACCTTCCAGGTAGGTACTAGCCAAATATATCATCCAAGTAGATTTAAGAACTAAAAAATGTCTGTAAGACATAAAAGGTTCAATAGGCCTGCATCTCTATTTACTTCCTAAATGAGTTTTGGCCTTTTAGTTAATTCAGTAAAGGAAAAGAAGTTATTTTAAGTGTTATAACAAAATTGGCTCCTGTTACCGTAAATACGATGGGTCGTGGTAATTGCAAACTTTCTCTGGCAATTTAACATTATGGTAACCTACCTTGTTTTTGTTAATCAGAAGAAATCCTGTTTTGGCATTTTAGGCATATCAATGATCTGTGAATCTGAATATAGGTCAAGGTCTTTTCAAAAAGTTTGTTGGGAGTTATTTATCGTTGAGGAACCTATGTGTACCGGCCACATATCTTGATTCTACACAGTATTTTGTTTAATAAAAAGAAATCATTGAGTGTTTAAACAAATCAAATCCCTGTCACCTTGAATATAGGTCCAGATATAATTAGTATTACAATTTCTGTCTTTATCCCCAGAAGCTTTCAGTTTAATAATACATTATGTCTCTCAAATTGGCACAGACAACAGAAGCTGTACACCACAACAGATTGAGCTCACTTGCCCTGTGTAGGTGAGCTAGAAATATAATCAAAGAAGTACAGAAACAAGCTAATGTAACACACCCGCTAACATGGTGTTTAGTGCACTGAATTTAAGACATGAAAAAGGCCAGCTCAGGGATAAAGTTTACAGTACACCTTTCAGCCTTCTCACTTCACCTAGTATAAATACACCTCCATAATGCCATTAACGTTTATGTCAACTCCGCAACAGAAGACTTACAATGACAGAAAAGGTCTGCTTTCCGTTTAAAAAAAATTCAAATTCAATTATCCTGACAAAAGCTGCGATATATTTATTGTGTTGTAATTGTCTGGTAAAAGTCGACAAACAACAGTTGCCTGGCTGTGTAACTAAACATATTTCACAAATTAGATTATTGTATGCTACTGTGAAGGTCAACAAACACAAATTCACCAATATGGCTATTCATAAAGCAGGTTAAGTCGTTCAATAGGGAATCGTTTAATTCAAATTCACAACATTACTTGCAAAATGGTACAAATATTTGTACACGAACAGAATAAAAAATCAATGCTCAGAATCAATATCCTCAGGCTTGAACTGTGTATTAGATCCAAATAAGAAGAAGCTATGGCATTAAATCCATAGTGTACATTGGATTTAAGTCTTCATTCAAAGACTAATTGCCTTATACTGTGTATGAAAGTTCTTCGAAACATTGATTGCATATTAAGTTCCTTCAATATTATAACATATTCATGGGAAAGCTTGGTGTATAATGAGTAACAAATAAGGCAATGTTAGAGGTAAACATATTTCTTTACAAGAGATCCCATAGGGATCTCGGCGTCGTCCATCTACGTCAAACTGATCCCCTCTCTAGTTTTCTCTTCTTTTCCTGGTAATAATCTGATAACAAGAACAAGTGGAACCTACATGTGAAGTTTGAGAAACATATCTTCAGTTCCTTTCAAGAATAAAGCGTTAAAAAACTTCAATTCTCAAAATCCAAGATGACCACCTGGTTTTTTTTCCTGATCAAAAAAATGAATTGAAATTGCAGAACTAGAGACAAGGGTGAACCTACATTTGAAGACTGAGGAATATCCCTCTAGTACTTTTCAAGAAATATTGATAACAATCTTCAATTCTTAAAATACAAGATCGCCTCCTGTCACAATTTTTTTTGTAATCAAAATTCTAAATTGAATTGTGACAAAAGGGATCGAACCTACACATGAAGTCCGGGAATATATCTACAGTACTTTTCAAGAAATAACAATAACAACCTTCAATTCTCAATATCCAAGATGGCCGCCTGTTACCATTTTGTCTTACTAATCAAAATTCTAAATTTAAGGGACAAAGGTGAACCTACACATGAAGTTTGGGGAATATCTCTCCAGTACTTTTCAAGAAATGGTGATTATCAAACTTCAATTATCAAAGTGCAAGAAGGTCACCTATTGGCAATTTTGTTTTTCTGACTAAAAATCTTAATAAAATTGGCACAACTAGTGACAAAGGAGAACCTACACATGGAGTTTGAAGAATATCCCTTGAGTAATTTTCAAGAAATATAGTGATAACAAGGATTGTTTACCGATGGACTGATGACAGAGGCAGGGAGATTGGAATATTCCACCATCTGATGATGGTTGGCTTAGCTAATTGATAGAACTCTTTCAGGATGCCTGATCTTTATACTATCTCCTGCAGTGGGCTGTAACATATTCCCAAGGCATGCTGTGGCAATTAAAAGCAAACACACTTCAATAAATCTAATCATTTTATACAGCCAATTGATATCATTTCCATCATTCTAAGAAATTGAATTTGCATATTTTGAGTATTAAAGAGTTATTTCATCCATATTGGTTTTACAACAGTTCTGCTTACAGGAATATAATCTTACAGGCTAATCAATTTCTAAGAAACCAGAGTTTTCCTACTGAACAAATCACCATGTTGGACCAGATCTTGTTCCCAATTCAGCTGTAACAGGAGCATTCAATAACCACCACAGTACTGGATACTGTACAAACCGAACATCCTAGTGACCTTCACAGTCAATAACCACCACAGTACTGGATAATGTACAAACCAAACATCCTAGTGACCTTCACAGTCAATAACCACCACAGTACTGGATACTGTACAAACCAAACATCCTAGTGACCTTCACAGTCAATAACCACCACAGTACTGGACACCATACAAACCAAACATCCTAGTGACCTTCACAGTCAATAACCACCACAGTACTGGATACTTTACAAACCAAACATCCTAGTGACCTGCACAGTCAATAACCACCATAGTACTGGACACCATACAAACCAAACATCCTAGTGACCTTCACAGTCAATAACCACCACAGTACTGGATACTGTACAAACCAAACATCCTAGTGACCTTCACAGTCAATAACCACCACAGTACTGGATACTGTACAAACCAAACATCCTAGTGACATTCACAGTCAATAACCACTACAGTACTGGATACTGTACAAACCAAACATCCTAGTGACCTTCACAGTCAATAACCACTACAGTACTGGATACTGTACAAACCAAACATCCAAGTGACCTTCACAGTCAATAACCACTACAGTACTGGATACTGTACAAACCAAACATCCTAGTGACCTTCACAGTCAAAAACCACCACAGTACTGGATACTGTACAAACCAAACATCCTAGTGACCTTCACAGTCAATAACCACCACAGTACTGGATACTGTACAAACCAAACATCTTAGTGACCTTCACTGTCAATAACCACCACAGTACTGGACACCTTACAAACCAAACATCCTAGTGACCTTCACAGTCAATAACCACCACAGTACTGGATACTGTTCAAACCAAACATCCTAGTGACCTTCACAGTCAATAACCACCACAGTACTGGATACTGTACAAACCAAACATCCTAGTGACCTTCACAGTCAATAACCATCACAGTACTGGATACTGTACAAACCAAACATCCTAGTGACCTTCACAGTCAATAACCACCACAGTACTAGATACTGTACCAACCAAACATCCTAGTGTCCTTCAAAGTCAATAACCACCACAGTACTGGATACTGTACAAACCAAACATCCTAGTGACCTTCACAGTCAATAACCACCACAGTACTGGATACTGTACAAACCAAACATCCTAGTGACCTTCACAGTCAATAACCACCAAAGTACTGGATACTGTACAAACCAAACATCCTAGTGACCTTCACAGTCAATAACCACCAAAGTACTGGATACTGTACAAACCAAACATCCTAGTGACCTTCACAGTCAATAACCACCACAGTACTGGATACTGTACAAACCAAACATCCTAGTGACCTTCACAGTCATTAACCACCACAGTACTGGATACTGTACAAACCAAACATCCTAGTGACCTTCACAGTTAATAACCACCACAGTACTGGATACTGTACAAACCAAACATCCTAGTGACCTTCACAGTCATTAACCACCACAGTACTGGATACAATACAAACCAATTAAAAAACAAATGAAAGTTTGTCTTTTTCAAAATTGATACACCTATCAGTCACATCTGAGGTAGTCTGTGATGCAGACCTAAAGAGTTTCTAAATATCACAGTTCAAAGCATAAAATGTAACTATTCTTTGTCTTCATTATAATTTTACGCCATTGAAACCATACCCTTCTGTAGAGTAAACTGATGTTGCTGAATCCGTTGATTTTGAAAATGAACATTTTTATCTAATTTTGTCCTCGCTACCCACATGTTTGTTCATAAAAAGTTAGTAAATGAATCATCATGGCCCTAAATGACCACAGCTGTCGATGGGCCTTTAAAACCAAACAAACAAACCATTGATTTCATGGACAAAATAATAGGCTGCTTATTCATGAGCAAACGTTTTAGTTTTTATTTCAGTTTTTCAGCAGTAACAGTTATTTTCACATCCTCTTTCTAAAATCTGCAGGTTCATTTAATACTCAGTCGATGAATTATGAATATTCTTCCCATTCTCTTTCAGCCATGTGAATTTGATATCTAGAATTATTAGAAATTAATGTCCTATCTGTTTTAGTTGACATGTGTAGCAAGGCCATTTAATCTTATGAATATATAACACCATAACGCCTGCCAGACGTTTTATTTTGAGGACACAAACACAATAAAGCTATTAGTTTATTCATATATACAAATACTCAGGGGAGTCTATTTTTAAAAGAAGACATTTGTAGGCATAAACAAGACACCAAATACTGTATGCGGAGGAGGACCCTTGAGAATCTCATGTCTCGGACATATTACAATACACCAATGAACCATACACAATGAATAAGGAAAAGGAATTCTGGTAGGTCCAGTGTCATTAAAATATATACAACTGGCCTAGATATATGCTTAAATATGCACAAGAAGAAAAGATTGATCCAATATTTCTTGAGGAATAAAGATATATATCTTTTATTTTACCATCAAAATCCATCACGGTGGCCAAGGGGCCATTTTAATCATCCGACTAATCTGAAACTTGCATAGCTAAGACTAAGGGAAAGCGGCATCTGAAATCTGAGGGATAATCCTTCAGTACTTCTAAGAGAAATAGCAATAACAAACTTAAACTCTCAAAATCCAAGATGGCCACCTATTCTTTTAATATATTTCAAAATTTAAATGAGGATAACCAGGAACCAAAGAGAAACAACACATAGATACAAACAAAAACAAATTATCAAAATCCAAAATGGCCACTAATTATTTTTTTCCACAGTAAATCACCTTCAGGCTATTATTTTTATTTTAATGAAATGCACATCAGGGTTTTGCCTGACGCAGGTTTCCTGTGTCTTGGATGCATAAAAAACATAAAAGACTCCAAACTAAATGTCTGTGCATCCTTGGGATGCATTGTAATTCCGAAAACTGCCATACAATGAAGAAATAACAGCTGATTTCAATTAGCACTAGTGTTTCATTGTGATTGTATTCTATTACTTAAGGCAACATTGTTATACCTGATGACCATCTTGGATGCTTTACCATGATTTTGTCAATTTTAAAATGTCATGGGACTCCTGGATTTCAAAATGGGACTCCCAATTTTCCCACCTGAGAGTCCCTGGGAACCCTGCATAACAAAATTACAGGGAAACCCCTGCACATCTTTCATGAATGCATTACACTTGAGTTCTATTTAATGAGAAAGTCATCATGCTTCTTGGCTGATTATGATCATCTATGCTGAAGGAGTAGTTTTTGTTGACTTTCAAACATTTACAGGTACCTCTATATTGAGATCTCATCCCTCTTCCCTACGGGATGTTTATCCCAATAATTGTACAGTAATGAATCCCTTTGGTGTGATGGTTCTTGAGATGATTTGATAAAATCTAATCAGCATCTTATAAATCAGTTTGAACATGCAGACAGTTGAAAGGGTCATGACATAAGTTCACTTGTCACATGTTCGCAGGTCAGTAAATGAACTACTCCGGTAGGTCAATGACAATTAAAGAAATGTTCCTTGCTTTCATGGTCATAGCAGACTGTGGCTATTTTTAACCTATAAAAATACTATCCATGGATACCGAAAGACAATTTTAAAGTTATCACAAGTGATTCCTGTAATATTTGTAAACTTTCAAGAAAGAATTGGATTGACAGTTTACATGTACTAAGCAATCAGAATAATGGGAAACCTTCATTCACATACTTCTGTGTCTACATGCATGCTATTTCAGCCTGTGATGCACTTACCCCACAGGGAGCTTTACTTTGACCAAGTCATATTAGGAAGATCAACATGCAGCACACCAGCTATGATGCACATTGATTTTCTCCTGCTACATTGCATAAGTTCTGAATCTTTTACAATGTCAATGTTGATATTTGTAATAAGCAGATTTGAAGAAGACAAAGAAGATTCTTCAAGCAGACTTACATGAATAACACATCAATCATGTTAACTCTTCAATTTATAAGCACACTAGCTGATTGTATTCAACAGATGCAATGTACTTGTATAATAGCCATGCATGCTCTGTGTCTGTGTTATACTGATACACTGTGTCTGTGAGTGATACTGATACACTGTGTCTGTATGTTATACTGATACACTGTGTCTGTGTTATACTGATACACTGTGTCTGTGTGTTATACTGATACACTGTGTGTGTGTGTTATACTGATACACTGTGTCTGTGTGTTATACTGATACACTGTGTCTGTATGTTATACTGATACACTGTGTCTGTGTGTTATAATGATACACTGTGTCTGTGTTATACTGATACACTGTGTCTGTGTGTTATACTGATACACTGTGTCTGTGTGTTATACTGATACACTGTGTCTATGTTATACTGATACACTGTGTCTGTGTTATACTGATACACTGTGTCTGTGTGTTATACTGATACACTGTGTCTGTGTTATACTGATACACTGTGTCTGTGTGTTATACTGATACACTGTGTCTGAGTGATACTGATACACTGTGTCTGTGTTATACTGATACACTGTGTCTGTGTTATACTGATACACTGTGTCTGTATGCTATATTGATACGCTGTGTCTGTGTTATACTGATACACTGTGTCTGTGAGTGATACTGATACACTGTGTCTATGTTATACTGATACACTGTGTCTGTGTTATACTGATACACTGTGTCTGTGTTATACTGATACACTGTGTCTGTGTGTTATACTGATACACTGTGTCTATGTTATACTGATACACTGTGTCTGTGTGTTATACTGATACACTGTGTCTGTGAGTGATACTGATACACTGGGTGTGTGTGTTATACTGATACACTGTGTCTGTGTGTTATACTGATACACTGTGTCTGTGTTATACTGATACACTGTGTATGTGTGTTATACTGATACACTGTGTCTGTGTTATACTGATACACTGTGTCTGTGTGTTATAATGATACACTGTGTCTGTGTTATACTGATACACTGTGTCTGTGTGTTATACTGATACACTGTGTCTGTGTTATACTGATACACTGTGTCTGTGTGTTATAATGATACACTGTGTGTGTGTGTTATACTGATACACTGTGTCTGTGTGTTATACTGATGCACTGTGTCTGTGTTATACTGATACACTGTGTCTGTGTTATACTGATACACTGTGTCTGTGTGTTATACTGATACACTGTGTATGTGTGTTATAATGATACACTGTGTGTGTGTTATACTGATGCACTGTGTCTGTGTTATACTGATACACTGTGTCTGTGTTATACTGATACACTGTGTCTGTGTTATACTGATACACTGTGTCTGTGTTATACTGATACACTGTGTCTGTGTGTTATACTGATACACTGTGTCTATGTTATACTGATACACTGTGTCTGTGTGTTATACTGATACACTGTGTCTGTGAGTGATACTGATACACTGGGTGTGTGTGTTATACTGATACACTGTGTCTGTGTTATACTGATACACTGTGTCTGTGTGTTATACTGATACACTGTGTATGTGTGTTATACTGATACACTGTGTCTGTGTTATACTGATACACTGTGTCTGTGTGTTATAATGATACACTGTGTCTGTGTTATACTGATACACTGTGTCTGTGTGTTATACTGATGCACTGTGTCTGTGTTATACTGATACACTGTGTCTGTGTTATACTGATACACTGTGTCTGTGTGTTATACTGATACACTGTGTATGTGTGTTATAATGATACACTGTGTGTGTGTTATACTGATGCACTGTGTCTGTGTTATACTGATACACTGTGTCTGTGTTATACTGATACACTGTGTCTGTGTGTTATACTGATACACTGTGTATGTGTGTTATAATGATACACTGTGTCTGTGTGTTATACTGATACACTGTGTCTGTGTGTTATACTGATACACTGTGTCTGTGAGTTATACTGATACACTGTGTCTGTGTGTTATACTGATACACTGTGTATGTGTGTTATACTGATACACTGTGTATGTATGTTATAATGATACACTGTGTGTGTGTTATACTGATACACTGTGTCTGTATGTTATACTGATACACTGTGTGTGTGTGTTATACTGATACACTTTGTCTGTGTGTTATAATGATACACTGTGTCTGTGTGTTATACTGATACACTGTGTCTGTGTGTTATACTGATACACTGTGTCTGTGTGTTATACTGATACACTGTGTCTATGTTATACTGATACACTGTGTCTGTGTGTTATACTGATACACTGTGTCTATGTTATACTGATACACTGGGTGTGTGTGTTATACTGATACACTGTCTGTGTGTTATAATGATACACTGTGTCTGTGTGTTATACTGATACACTGTGTCTGTGTTATACTGATACACTGTGTCTGTGTGTTATACTGATACACTGTGTCTGTGTTATACTGATACACTGTGTCTGTGTGTTATACTGATACACTGTGTCTGTGTGTTATACTGATACACTGTGTCTGTGTGTTATACTGATACACTGTGTTTGTGTGTTATACTGATACACTGTGTCTGTGAGTGATACTGATACACTGTGTCTGTGTTATACTGATACACTGTGTCTGTGTGTTATACTGATACACTGTGTCTGTGTTATACTGATACACTGTGTCTGTGTGTTATACTGATACACTGGGTGTGTGTGTGTTATACTGATACACTGTGTCTATGTGTTATACTGATACATTGTGTCTGTGTGTTATACTGATACACTGTGTCTGTGTGTTATAATGATACACTGTCTGTGTGTTATAATGATACACTGTGTCTGTGTTATACTGATACACTGTGTCTGTGTTATACTGATACACTGTGTCTGTGTGTTATACTGATACACTGTGTCTGTGTGTTATACTGATACACTGTGTCTGTGTGTTATACTGATACACTGTGTCTGTGTGTTATACTGATACACTGTGACTGTGTGTTATACTGATACACTGTGTCTGTGTGTTATACTGATACACTGTGTTTGTGTGTTATACTGATACACTGTGTTATACTGATACACTGTGTTATACTGATACACTGTATCTGTGTTATACTGATACACTGTGTGTGTGTGTTATACTGATACACTGTGTCTGTGTGTTATACTGATACACTGTGTCTGTGTGTTATACTGATACACTGTGTCTGTGTAATACTGATACACTGTGTCTGTGTGTTTTACTGATACACTGTGTCTGTGTGTCATAGTGATACACTGTGCCTGTATGTTATACTGATACACTGTGTCAGTGTGTTATACTGATACACTGTGTCTGTGTGTTATAGTGATACACTGTGTCTGTGTGTTATAATGATACACTGTGTCTGTGTGTTATACTGATATACTGTGTCTGTGTGTTATACTGATACACTGTGTCTGTGTGTTATAGTGATACACTGTGTCTGTGTTATACTGATACACTGTGTCTGTGTGTTATACTGATACACTGTGTCTGTGTGTTATACTGATACACTGTGTCTGTGTGTTATACTGATACACTGTGTATGTGTGTTATACTGATACACTGTGTCTGTGTGTTATACTGATACACTGTGTCTGTGTGTTATACTGATACACTGTGTCTGTGTGTTATAGTGATACACTGTGTCTGTGTTATACTGATACACTATGTCTGTGTGTTATACTGATACACTGTCTGTGTGTTATAATGATACACTGTGTGTGTGTTATACTGATACATTTTGTGTGTTATAATGATACACTGTCTGTGTGTTATAATGATACACTGTTTGTTATAATGATACACTGTGTCTGTGTGTTATAATGATACACTGTGTCTGTGTGTTATACTGATACACTGTGTCTGTGTGTTATACTAATACACTGTGTCTGTGTGTTATACTGATACACTGTGTCTGTGTGTTATACTGATACACTGTGTGTTATACTGATACACTGTGTCTGTGTTATAATGATACACTGTGTCTGTGTTATACTGATACACTGTTTCTGTGTTATACTGATACACTGTGTGTGTGTTATACTGATACACTGTCTGTGTGTTATACTGATACACTGTGTATGTGTGTTATAATGATACACTGTGTCTGTGTTATACTGATACACTGTGTCTGTGTGTTATACTGATACACTGTGTCTGTATGTTATATTGATATATTGATACGCTGTGTCTGTGAGTTATACTGATACACTGTGTCTGTATGTTATATTGATATATTGATACGCTGTGTCTGTGTGTTATACTGATACACTGTGTCTGTGTGTTATACTGATACACTGTGTCTGTGTGTTATACTGATACACTGTGTCTGTGTGTTATACTGATACACTGTGTCTGTGTGTTATACTGATACACTGTGTCTGTGTGTTATACTGATACACTGTGTCTGTGTTATACTGATAAACTGTGTCTGTGTGTTATACTGATACACTGTGTCTGTGTGTTATACTGATACACTGTGTCTGTGTGTTTTACTGATACACTGTGTCTGTGTTATAATGATACACTGTGTCTGTGTTATACTGATACACTGTGTCTGTGTGTTATAATGATACACTGTGTCTGTGTTATACTGATACACTGTGTCTGTGTTATACTGATACACTGTGTCTGTGTGTTATACTGATACACTGTGTCTGTGTGTTATACTGATACACTGTGTCTGTGTTATACTGATACACTGTGTCTGTGTGTTATACTGATACACTGTGTCTGTGTGTTATACTGATACACTGTGTCTGTGTGTTATACTGATACACTGTGTCTGTGTGTTATACTGATACACTGTGTCTGTGTTATACTGATACACTGTGTCTGTGTGTTATACTGATACACTGTGTCTGTGTGTAATACTGATACACTGTGTCTGTGTGTTATACTGATACACTGTGTCTGTATGTTATAATGATACACTGTGTGTGTGTGTTATACTGATACACTGTGTGTGTGTGTTATACTGATACACTGTGTCTGTGTGTTATACTGATACACTGTGTCTGTGTGTTATACTGATACACTGTGTCTGTGTGTTATACTGATACACTGTGTCTGTGAGTTATACTGATACACTGTGTCTGTGTGTTTGTGTGTGTGTGTGTGTTATACTGATACACTGTGTCTGTGTGTTATACTGATACACTGTTTCTGTGTGTTATAGTGATACACTGTGTCTGTGTGTTATACTGATACACTGTCTGTGAGTGATACTGATACACTGTGTCTGTGTGTTATACTGATCGATACACTGTGTCTGTGTGTTATACTGATACACTGTGTCTGTGTTATACTGATACACTGTGTCTGTGTGTTATACTGATACACTGTGTCTGTGTGTTATACTGATACACTGTGTCTGTGTGTTTTACTGATACACTGTGTCTGAGTTATACTGATACACTGTGTCTGTGTGTTATACTGATACACTGTGTCTGTGTGTTATACTGATACACTGTGTCTGTGTGTTATACTGATACACTGTGTCTGTGTGTTATACTGATACACTGTGTCTGTGTGTTATACTGATACACTGTGTCTGTGTGTTATACTGATACACTGTGTCTATGTGTTATACTGATACACTGTGTCTGTGTGTTATACTGATACACTGTTTCTGTGTGTTATACTGATACACTGTGTCTGTGTGTTATACTGATACACTGTGTCTGCGTGTTATACTGTCAAATACACTTTGTCTGTGTGTTATACTGATACACTGTGTCTGTGTGTTATAATGATACACTGTGTCTGTGTTATACTGATACACTGTGTCTGTGTGTTATAGTGATACACTGTGTCTGTGTTATACTGATACACTGTGTCTGTGTTATACTGATACACTGTGTCTGTGAGTTATACTGATACACCGTGTCTGTGTGTTATAATGATACACTGTGTCTGTGTGTCATACTGATACACTGTGTCTGTGTGTTATACTGATACACTGTGTCTGTGTTATACTGATACACTGTGTCTGTGTTATACTGATACACTGTCTGTGAGTTATACTGATACACTGTGTCTGTGTGTTATAATGATACACTGTGTCTGTGTGTTATACTGATACACTGTGTGTTATACTGATACACTGTGTCTGTGTGTTATAATGATACACTGTGTCTGTGTTATACTGATACACTGTGTATGTGTGTTATAATGATACACTGTGTGTTATACTGATACACTGTGTCTGTGTGTTATAATGATACACTGTGTCTGTGTTATAATGATACACTGTGTCTGTGTTATACTGATACACTGTGTCTGTGTTATACTGATACACTGTGTGTTATACTGATACACATCTTTTAATTGTATATAACGTACATAGTGATGTGATTGCCTTTTCCTTTAGCTCAGTCAATACATTGGCATAACCAAACAAATAAGACTAATCCGACGAAGATGATATAAATATCAAGCCTTTTGGAAATCCACAATAAGAAATTTGAAAAAACTTCACCCGTTGGTTTTTTCCGTGTTACCCCGAAAATTAGTTATTACTGTTATCACTGTCAGTCATGTAAATAAATAAGACATATGGTATATACTACTAAGTCAATATCTAACAGTCTCTACATCATTGACAATGGACCTCCAACGCCAGGCCACCTGTACACAAACCATTTAAATGTCTCGGATACAAAGTTAAACATCTTACCTCTCTCCACCCTTATTAATGAGAATTATCATGTCCTGTGATCTCTGTCCCAGCGTACTTGCAGGTAACCTCTGTGTCCATGTTGAGGCCATTGATATTCTGGCAGCCTATATGAATACTGAACAGATATGATAGACCGATAACAATACTTAAACTTTTAAAATGTACACAATGTATAAACACCTATAAGTAAGTCAATACATGTATAAAACAAAGATTTGTGTGTGTATCCGTACAGTACACGAGACATGATGTACATGTATACCGTTATTACATACCTACACACCTTCCATGAAGATAGCCTGTTAGACACACCTCTGTCATCTGTCAACTCCACTGAACTGCTAGAGCTCTTCTTATTTTTCACTGAAATCCAATTTGCTGTGAAAAAATCCTCATTCTGAAATTCAGAGAAAAGAAAAATGCCGATAAAACTGTTATCTTGTTTTTTTCTTTCAAACATATCATTTTTTTGCACCAATAAGCCCACTCAACCTACAGTCTACTGGGGCCAGGGGGGGGGGGGGGGGGGGGGGGGGGGCCTAAATCGTTGGTGAGAACACCGGTCATGTAACCTCCAAGGTGTGTGGTTCGATGTTCCATACCCGTGTGGGATTGTGCTTCGAGAAACGGGCTGGTCTGTGCTGTTATGGTTGTGTCTTTTGACAAGACATTTGATGAAATAGCTCTGGATGGCACTATGTTACGCCACCAACTACAACAAGGAGACCCCACCTCAAAATGACCCTGACTGTTCACTGGGCAATAAACCCAGCAAAACAAACATGTCCACTGCACTTTAATACACATAAATATACCTTCAGAATGTTAGAGAATGCAGTGAACCTTCTGTAGAAATGAATTAAGATCTCAGAAAAAATCATGCATAGCTGATGATACCCCAAGGCTTTTGAGATACATGCACATACTGACCCTCAAAATCAAACTTCTATCCATCAATGTCAAATTCCAGACTTTGTTCTCCATAGATAGGGAACCCATTAAAAGGCAATCATCATCCTATTATTTCACTACCTGCTGTTAACTGACCATCAAGGTCTCATAATACAGTACACAGTTAATATTACATATACAGTATTGTCTAAGTGATTGTTTCCTTGGCTTAAAGCTTTCAGGAGCTCAGCTAAAGAATCATGTACTATACTTTAATCTTCAAGAAATAAAAAAAAATATCTATTGCAAATCATAAAATTCGAGTTTGTTACTGTTAGCGACGAATAAAAAATGTCAAGGAATTGGGAGTTTTGATATTTCTTATACTGAAATGTGAAGATTCAATCAATTACATGTGAGAGCTGTCAGGACTCTCAACAATTTAAGGGGATATTTCAATAATTGCAGAATTACCTTCCAACAATCTCATTGTCAGTATGAATCGACACTTTTAGTCAGGTAAAAATAAATGGCGTAAGAATAACACAGCAGAAAATTCAAGTGAGGCTACATTTTGTAAAATGGTAAGGGATGGGTGTCTATAGTATGGCAATATAATATTTGTTTTTATTGTTTGCTGGGTTTGTCATACTGTGAGCTCGAGCAGCAAGGGTCATTTTGAGGCATGGTCTCTTTGAAGTTCAAAGTAGTTGGTGACTACTTCATTTTGAACATTAACATACAGGAGGCCAATCGCATGCCATCAAGAGTAATTAGGGTAACGTGTCTTACCCAAGGAAAAAACAACGACAGTACAGACCAGCCAATTTCTCAGCTTCAAGATAAATTGAACTGGTCACTTGCAAAAACAGATGCCGAACTTATCAATAATGTCATCGCAAGGTTTTCATTTGACAAGCTTTTGACCTAGTCAGTGTTCAATTGAATTCATTCTAGGTTGATTTTGAAGTGCTGATATATAGCATATTGAAATGCAGGGTACAATTCCTATCATATTTCCAATGACATAATCAAACAAAGTTCTTAATACAGACATATCTGACATGTTTGCGACAAGAATCCCTGTAGTCTATCACGTATAAAATATACAGGAAGTTATTTATTTCAGAAGCATTTGTATTAAAATGCTTAAGCAGACTAAAACACAAGTCACATAAGACAGAGAGTTGTCAAATACAGGGTTCACTCAATTAAGCAGCTTTGACTATTGACTGTTGTTTTCATTTCTTTGGAACAGTCTGGTTTAAAAGGAGTGAAAATTGTATTAGCAGTTCATTAGGGTACCAAACCTTATCATGTACATGTCTAATTCAGCTATACCCATCCTCTTTCCCAAAAAATGTGTAGGATGAACTTTATACAGTGAAATACTGAAATGACAGATGCGCTTGTAAAGTTAAATACGGTAATATGTATTTTGTCTGGGGTTTAATTAACTTGTACTGCATTGCAATACTACACAGTTTAACTTTTTAGGCTACACACACACACTCCAGGATATTAAGGAGATCAGGAGAACCAACATCAACATCCGTGCAAAGAGTGCAGTGGAGTTTTGTGATTCCACGGTATTAGTCAACGCTAATTGATGGGAACCTAAATCAATTTCTATTAAATTCCCTGTTGATTATATATGATATGAAGTTAACTGAATAATTTCAGATTTAAATGAAAGTATATATTACATATTACAAGTGTACTCACATAATTATATTTGCTATACTGAATCAATCCAAGACCAGAAAGAAATCACACATGCTTGCTATTTTGGAAGGAGATTTGAATTTTTACCATAATTTTAGACATAAAATACAAACAAAATTAACTTTTAAATCTTAAATATCAATATTCATTAAAAAGATTGACTTTAAAGCTTGCTGTTTTTAAATACATAAATGGGGGCTTGTAAATGTATTTTTCAGATGCTTGAGTTTTGATTGAGCCATTTCCCCATGGATCTTCAAATAACAATATTATACTCTATTATACAATATATATACACATATATATAATATATCAAATATGCATGCTGTCAATTGTTCAAAATTGTATATGTGAAAGACCTCAAGTTATCAATACTATGCTTTTCAGGTAACAATTCTTTAACAAGTGACAGAAATCCCTTCGTATTCCAAGTACAGTATAATACCTACGGAAATATCCTATGAATCCTCAGGTGCAAACTCATTTGAGGTAATTCTCATCATACTTTACCAATAAAAGAAGTTTAATCAAAATCTATTTTTAAATAAACAAGAGGCCCATGGGCCTTAACAGTCACCTGAGTTTTGACATATTTTTGTAAATTTGACCCTTTTTGACCCTGCCCACCAGCCCCTTGAATTGAGGCCAATAATAAATCCAAAATGGCAAACATGATGAGATCCCAGGGCCATGATATTCACAAATTTTGGTAAAGCACCTTAAGACCCTTCCACCTATGAAAAGTATTTGATTCTACCTAATTTGGGTCTTTTATTTTTTATTTTTTGAAATTTCAGTTAATTTGACCTTTATTTTGGCCCCGCCCATCAGCCCCTGGGGGTCGGTCAGGGCCAAAATGTGCATACCATCAAACTGTCCTCCAATGTTGATAATGTTAACAAAGTTATAATGAATTCCAATAGAAATGTAACAAATGAGAGTTCAAAATGGACGACGATGGACGACGCTGGACAAAAGGCGATCGCAATAGGTCATCAGGGACTTCGTCTCAGGTGACCTAAAAACTTAAAAGTCACCAGAGGACTGACAAATATTTTCTATAAATAGTAACGGTGACCTTGTCCTTGATCTTGGTACCCTGAAACACAAAATCATTCAAGGTATTCTCATAACTTGACTCTGTGAAGTTTGATCAAAATCTGTTTAAAAGATGTACAAGATTTTGTCCTTGACCTTTGCAACCTGAAACACAAACTCTTTCAGTTCATTCTTAAACTTGACCATCAGATATTAAGTTTGACCAAAATCTGTTTAAAAATTAAGTTGCAAAAGCACTGACAAAAGGTGATTGTACCTTGGTACATACACGCACATACGAACGAAACACTATATCCTATCCCCGACATTGTTACCAGAGGAAAACACACTGACTGACAACGACTGAACAATTACTCTATTATATCTGGTATTGCAGGTCAAATGTTAGTGCTAATCTGTGGAAACAAACAAGTTTGTACTTCCTTGTTCTTAAGCCAAATGTTTTGTTTTATCTTACTTGTATTAACATTGAGACTGATAGAGCCACTTGTTCCACAAAGAGTCTCAATATATGTCCAGTTTATCTTCACATATTAAATGCACATTCAACAATTTTAAATCTGTAGGTTAACATTTAATGGCATATGAAACACTCATAAAATGCTATCTCCCAAGAAAAAGATTTACAATCAAACATTGGGACCTATACATTTGAGTACAGCTTGTAAGAGCTATCACTCCTGTGACCATAAACATATTAGATGTAGTCAGGTCAGGCATGATGTTAATGCATGATGTGTTGCATTAATTCCATTTCCATAGTAAGTTAGGTTTTTATTCTTCTATAACGTTCTATTCATCATAATCTATCTGTAAAAATGCTGTACGATTTCAGTTATGCCCAAAAAATTTGCAAAAAAGTGTTCAAATTTCCCTATTTTGGTGAAATAAAAATTCCCTCAAAAACAAAATTCCTACTTGTCAGTTAAGTTTCTCAACTAATAAGTAGGATTCTTCCTGTAATTGTTAAACATTTACAAAGGATTATGGTATTTTTCGGCATAGCCGTCTAATTTTGTTTTGGCCCTGGATATGACGCGACAGGTGGTGTTTCTGTCAAGATGAAGTACGTGATAGGTCAATGTAGCGGTCAATGCAAAATGCAGATATACAGTTAAAAACGAAACAAAGTTAAAGGGACCTCATGGTAAACCAATATTTATTTTGTATTTTCTATCATATTATTGGGTATATCTTTAAAAAAAATAACCTTCTGAACAATAACCATTCTAATATGATGATGTATGTACATAAAAACATCAATTATCAATTATTAAAAGGTTATCACTCTGAATATGAAAATTTTGTGACATATACGATAAACGCATGCGCACAACAAACTAAAACACATGGAAACAAAAATGGCTTCCATTGTGAATCGACTGCGGTTGGAAACGATAACAGCTTCCGCAATGAAGAGAATAATAGGGAAATGGTTCAAACACAATCCTAGAATTAAACTTGGGAAGCAGTACAATAGATTGTAACAGTTCAAACATGAAAACAGCAGTAATACGGACGCCGCTCGTACTCTGCTTGATTGTTTGATAGTAGGTCATGACAATCTCGGTAGGCTAGTATTTACACAAACTCTGTAATATTAACACAAACTCTGTAATAGTTCCACAAGCTCGGTAATATTTACACAGTCTGTACCAGTACATCGCTACTGTCACTATACTATATGAACAGTGTTTACACTTATTTACACATAAATATGTGTGCCGTAATATATACAGAACGTGTTATTTAACATTTAAACCACTGTATAATATCGTTATCCAACTAACCCAGACGGAATATAGATATCGCCTTGTAAACTATCGTCTGTTTGTGTTGCCACGATTTCAAAACAGTCACGTAATAATTTTAAAATAATTTCCGCGCTAAATTAAGAGGGGGATTCCCAACTAAATCGAGTGGTCAAGCTGGACATAGGGATTGACTGTGAACATTGGGACAGCACAGAAACATAACTGGAAAGGAACAAAACGCGTACATTCAGTGAAAATTGCAACGTTTATCGTGATGTCCCTTTTAAATTGAATGCAAGCTGAATAAGTGGATGCATCTATTCAAATGACACATTTGCAGTCCTATTATCACCAAAAATGATTCAAACTGATATAATTTTGTTATCAGTGCTGAAACTGCGTATTTATTAATTAAAATGTAGTTCATTAATTTATTTCACCAGTAGTTTTACATTATAACCACCAGCATTAAAACTACTTAGTATGCCGTTTATCTTTTTTAAAGATATTTCTTGTTTCATCCTAATATTTTGAAATAATCCCTTTTTTTCCTCACCAAAAAGTCTACATTTCATGAAAATTAACATGGAATATTAAGGCATAGTAATTTTTGCAAAGATCACAAAGTCAATTTTCATGATAATTGGTTCATTAGTTCCTTACCATGTCGCATCCACTTAATTAAGCTCCAAAACTTTACTAAGTCAATTCCAGGCTAGGGTTAGCTGCCTAAATCATACTATCAGTAAGTCTTAAATTAGACATTGATACAATGAATGGTGAATTTGTTATTCTACACATCTGACATTCACTTTTCCTCCAATCCTAGAAACTGGCAAAGAAACAGTTTTGATGAGGAACTGAGAAAATTGTGAATTTGAATTTTATCAGTTTACAGGTCAGAGGATTAGATCCATTTTAAAGAACATTTAAACATAAAAAAGAAATAATTACTTTTGGGGAAAAAAAGAAAAGAAAAAAACCCACCAGCAATTCAGCAGTGGTTGTATCCCACCTGGCATTTGGACCAGAAACGCAATTTCAAGCAAGCATTTTGGTAAGATTGTACAAGAATGTAAATCAGAATTTCATTTAGTAACACTGTAACAGTGATCTTAATTACCATTTCCTCTGAAGCTCAAATTAATATCTAACTCAAACCTACGCAAGAGGTCTGATTGGAACTAGCAAACATATAGAAATCCCTCAGATCTTCAGCCAATTGTTAAAAGTCTTCCATACATATACAATGTTGTTTGTTTTTTTAGATTTCTGCATTGTCATGCTGATACCTGGTGTGCACCACTAAAGTATTCTGCAAAACAAATTGAACCCTGAATAGGGTTATCAACTTATCAGATAATCTCCACTGGGTGCCAAAGGTCTTTGGTTGGGATGACAGAAATGAACACAACTCTGTATGAAGATCCTGATGAGGATACACAAAGATAGTTATAACAGAGAATTCTCACCTGCAGGTCTGTACTTCAGAATCGCATAATCATTATACATAATATCTATTTATAGTTATACCAGGTATTCGATATGACATTAAAAATTTAAGGTGTCACTGTGGTAAATGATAAAAAATATTGTGGAATCATTTCTCTTTAAATATGATTTCACTCAAACTACATCTGTACATGTACTTAAGTTCGTTTTCAACTTCTGCCATTTACAGCATATTTGTCATACAGGAGTTAGTTTAGTTCACTTAATATGTGTCATGCAGGCTAATGTGCACAGGAACATATCACGGGCAGGTCCAACACTGTATTTTTATCTATTAAGGATGAAAATGAGTATAGTTTACTTAAAATCTTTTCATAATATGATAATCAACTCATAATGGCATAAATTGTTTATTTTGTGGTCAGTAACTTAATTGCCAAAAAAATATTTTTTCAATTACATGTAGATGTATACAGTGTATATACTTCCACTGCAGTAGTACTGTACCTTTGTACAATTGTACCATGCAAGTGACTTATACAAATTACAGTTCAGTAGGCCTGAAAAATAATACATTTGTTTCCACTAACATTCCAGGAAAAAATGGTAGGTAATAAAAAGATGGGATTTTTTTTTCTTTTTTTTTTTCTATTTTTCAAATAGAGCAATGGAGGGTATTATCATCAGGCGGTAGTTATCGTCAGTTTTTACCTATGTTTTGAATATTTCATTAAATGATGCAGTAAAGTTGCTGTTGTTTTCATTGAACAAATATATTAGTTTTGGTAATGTTTCTGGCCTTATTTTCATTCAAAGTTTCCAAACAGATAATATTGACACTTAAATATTTTAATATTTAAATCTTCACGTCATAATTTTCTGATGTTCTTAGTTCACTTAATAAGGTAAGTGCATCATCTTTCTCCTATCAATATCCAAATCTCGAAGCAAACATTAGAATATTTGTAACAGGCCTATATGTTAAGTTCTCCAGCATCTTCCAAGTTGACCCATGTTCTATGTACATCCGGCTTCTTCGATGCCGTAAATGGGCCGACGATAACTGCTGCAATTTGGTATACTGGAGGCAGTTATCGTCAGTTTTACATAATCAAAATAAATAACCTTGTCTTTTAGAAGACCCAATTGTCCGATCTAAATTTAAGATTTAATTTTAAAAGATCAGTATTTAATTTGTGTCTTCCAAGTTTCATCTGATATTTATAGATCATACTTAACATCCATGATGAATGTAATGTTCACAGTTGCAAAGTGCTCAATGAAAACTAGGGCAGCACGTGCAGAAACCCAAAACACTCCGACAATGACATTTGCCCGGAGGCCATATTTGTAAACAGTTTAAATGCATTTTTTTGTTTATCAATGTATGCTCTTAAATGCAGTCATGGTATTTTTATGTTTATTACAAGAAACATTTCAAAACTCATGAAAATATTGACGGTGACGATAACTGCCTCCACATGACGATAACTGCCTTTGTTCGACCGGAAATACAAATAAAGTATAAGTGACAAATGCTCAATGAGTCAGGCACAGACACAACACTAGAATTAACTTAACCTAGGCTACAACAATTACTTTATTTTTTGAACAGCATTCACTGGCGGTGAAAGCAATCATGCTTAACCTGACGCCTCCATTGCTCTAGTTTTATTAAGGTTAAAAAAAAATAGAATCTATACAGTCGGTAGGGTTAATGGTACTTCAGCTACCTATAGGTCTCTGGCTATTTTTCTGATGCTAACTGACAAGGCATCAGTTTCTCGTCGTGTAACCTCTACTGTAACATTATTGGAATAGGTTAGCGGAATCACCTGTATTTTCAGGCCAGAAATGTAGACATAATTACACAATATGTAGCCTTAAACTTAGAATAATTCCTTCTTGGAGGTGTGCATTATATCGATTCCTGAAAAGGCCTTATGAATTTTTGTTAATGATTTAATCCATATGATATGGTAATTGATAGGACAAAGTTAATTATCAACGGCATCTTGCCTCATTAGTAGCAATGCTCAAGCAAAGGGCAGGTAACTCGTATCAATATCTTAGAAACGCTTAAAAACACGTACCCCAATTATAAGGTTTAGTATCCGGAGGATTTAACTGTCTTTATCATTCTATACAAACGCATAAATTACCTAAAAATATCCATAAGGAATCCTTTTGATTTAACTATATTTCGTATGTTAAAAATGGCAAAAGGGTAAGGAATGCTGATTTTTTTTAAAAACTGAATTATGAATATTACCATGATTCCGGCCGAGTCAAATGGCGTGACCATACTGGCTGTATTACTTAGGCATTTCTGATTTTTTGGCTATATAATAATATGCATGACAATCCCGGGAAACGCATGAAAATGTCATTTATTCGAGACGGGGGTCACTGAACAACATCGTAAAATCAAAGATGGCGGTCAAAAGTAGCGCCGAGAGACCCTGATCACAGCGGTACACCATAGGCCAACACATTTTCTCTCAAGTTTTGTATGTAATCCATTAGTTTAAATTACACAGCAAACAATCAAATCAATTTAAGCATCAATATTAAACAAATGAAACGTTTACAATAACAGATGAACACACCATTTCATTGACGAAGACTTGACGTCATATCAAAGTCAACTTGACCTAGTTTTGAATATACGCATTTACAGACTTATTTTTTGTGTCGACCGCAGTTTATCACATACCAACATTACTATCATTTGTTTATATATAAAACACAATTAATTAAATCGTGTTATAGCTACACTGAGGTGTTATTACTACCTCGTTAAGATATTTGAATCTATATACTTTCAGTTTCACTTGTTAAAAATTTAAGAAGGGGAGTAACTTTCACTTAGAATGGTCATAATGGAACATTTTACCTAAAATATCTTACATAAAAATAGAAGAATGTTCTGTTTTTAGTTTGAATATTACAATTGGCCAATTCTTACACCATTTATAAAATAAAATCATATTCAACTTATCAAGATGCATGGAGTACGCGTTTTTTGTATATTTGAAAAAAAATGCCATTTTAGGACAGTGGATTTTCGTGTTTTAAAAATCGCATAGAAAATTTGTTTTTCAACCGATTTTCAATCTGTTTTCTGTTTTGTAATGAGAAAACATAGATAAACAAAATAAGATACAGTTTATATAAACACACTATTAAGGAAAAAAATGATTGAGCATTGCTATCATTAGGCCTATGATCAAAGTAATTCCTATCGTTTTGATATGATGATGCTTTGCCATGTACGCTGAAATTTTCAGCTTGAAAGTCCTTACCAGAACCGCCTGCATTGAATGCATCTAGGATCGATTTAAACAATCGGTGATCAATCTGCTTCTGTTTGCTGTCGAAGCAGTTCCAGTTCAACATATTCTAATCGTCCGGTCGCCATTTTTATATGACGTCACGTCACCGCAAGGTGGCATCTTTTTAAATGTTATTGGCACGAGATGGTACCAATGTTGGTTAAGTCATCTATGCGAATGTACCGTTTATGTTTAATGTTTCTTGAATTAACTTTCGAAGTATCTTTCCATCTAAGTTATTCCCGCTAAAACTAATTTTTAAAGTTAGAATATATGGCGCGGGAAGGATGTCATAATTAAATACATTTTGCCTAGGCAAAAATATTTCTGCCTAAGCAAAAATAATTTTGCCTAGGCAAGATTTGATTTCTGCCTAGGCAAAATTCGATTTTTGCCTAACGTTAGGCAATAATCGAAACAAAATTATTTTTGCCTAGGCAAAAATCGAATATTGCCTAGGCAGAAATCAAATCTTGCCTAGGCAAAAATATTTAATTATGACATCCTTCCCGCGCCATAAGAATATAGCTAAATATGGCTAGTCCAGAAGAACAAATCACCACTTTCGGAAAGTATACTGTAACCCGGATAATAATCATTTTAGACACCTGACTGAGACATAATTTTCTAGATCTACAAAGAAACGTCATTAGGTGGGAATGTGATAACAAGTATTTAATGCAATTAAGCATTCCGTGGCAACGAACGCAACCATTCATTTAAACGTATCACACAGTTAACCAACATGGATCGTAGTTTGAAAGGAGGGAATTCCAAATCGGCTGTGCGAGAACCATAAGAATCAATAATTATGAAGTTCACCGAAAATTATATCTCATCACACATTCTACGGGAAATATGACACAGATGTAAGCTTAATTCTCGATATAACAAAACAACGACAGAATACAGACATGAAAAAAATTGTGACTACATTACGGAAGTAAAATACAAGGGAATAAGAGAAGGCGTGCCGGAAGGATCAGCGTCTCTGCGGCTGCATCGACAACATTCATTATTTAAAACGAAATTATGCCAAACAACTCCCGGTAATAATAGTGTCAGGAAAGTATCAGGTTCAATAATGACGCGTGCACTTTTAGAAAAACATACATAAATATTTCATAAAAACACCTATTTTCTCTCATTTCTATGCGAAAAAAATGTCTACTTTTCCTTCTTATGCAAATCCCAGTTGAAGATCCGAGGTGCGAGGTATGACGCTCCTTACCCGAATCGTATGGAACGCCAAATTAACATACATGTACATTCAATTAATCACCAACTATTACAAGGAGACACCGCCTCAAAATGACCTCTATGCAAAACACGTTGACCGAGAATAGAAATCGACATCATTGCGTTCGAAAAAAATATCACGTGAACGCCTTATCAACTCAAGGTAAGAACACTGGCATAGATAGATGGCAACACTCTTTCGTTCGAACGTAATAAACAGAATCAATGTTAAACACATCCGGCTAGGTCTAACTGGTTCTCCTATCATTACTGAAACGAGATTCGACACTGATATTCCTTCGTTGATAATATCTTCACACCCGCGAGGAAATTATTGACATAAAGTACATTTTGGATATAGATGGCTCATAACATCGACATCTTGTAATCAGCTGGAACCATTATTTATTTATTTAGCTATTTATTTTTTTATGGAACGTTTTAAATGGAACCAAACGTACTTAACAAATTTGGCTGTTGATCGATTTTCTTTATAGTACACTATTTTTAGTCTTGCTAAAACTAAAAGTGCTCCAGCGTACTGCTGTATTACTCTAAACAGAATGTCGACGTGAGACAGACAGAATTTAGTTCTACTTTCCCGGATGTTGTCACCTCCTTGCTTCGCGCTTTAAATGTTATTTCTTGTAGCTCAATTGGTAGGATGCCTAACATTCCTGTTCCATGGGCAAAGGGAAGTAACTCTTATTGAAACATACAAAATCTATCCTTAATTTAATTCACCGTTGTTGTTGACGTCATTTATTAGTCTTCGACTACATTTGCCACACACCACTTACAATCTACCTAAATCATGAAAATCAAAACAACATTTTCGCATTGAAAGTCAATTAATGTTATATCTAATTAACCAATGGGAAACAATTTTGAAAATTAAATGTATAAAAAAATAAATAAATAAACATTCCAGTATCGAATAAATATCATGTCAATTTGTGAAATAAGAAGATACAGGGAAAAATAAATCACTACCGTTTGAATAAAAAAAATGAAACTACAAGGAAGAGATGTGTCTGCCGAAAATACGAGGTGATGCATTTTCGGAAGTTTGCACAGGTCACATTTTTTGTAAGTTCATTTTCTGGTTCAGGACTATGTAAAGTCCTCTATACTAGACTTCAAAAAAAAAAACTTCTTGATTTCCTATTTTTCGGTTTATTCTTTTTGATTTAACTCAAAATTGAATGGGCATAAGGAACAAATGAACCCTACATTTGAACTTTGAGAAAAATCTTCCCAGTACGCGTGTACTTGTCTGTCAAGAAATTGCGATAACAAACGTCTACTGTTAAAATCCAAGATGGCCATGCGCATCTTGCGGATCAGACCCAGAATCAAACCGGCACAACCAGGGTACAAGGGGAACCTACGTATGAAGTTGGAGAACAATACTTTCAGTACTTACATGTATCACAGTACAACGATAAGTAGAATTGGTTGGAATTATTGAAGCAAGACATTACTTCTCAGAATTTTGTAGATGGATTTTTTTTTCTCAGATTATACATACATTTGTATTTAGATTATACTCGCTTTCACATGATTAAGAGGAAATATCAGTCTTACATAGATCCAATGAAGAGCTTTAAATGTCGGGAGACAAGATCCCTCAGCGATCTCTAGCTCATTTGAAAAAAAAAACCTCTGTGTTATTAGTTGTGTGTGTGGGTTTTTTTGTTTTTTTTTTATCCAGTTATATTTCGTGTGCGCCACAATTATACCCTGTATCGCCATGACCCGATAACAACAGCTCATATTTAAGAGCCAAAAGCTACAGTTGTAAGAACTAACACGCTAAGAAAAGACATAATTTTAAACAACTTTACAATATAGAGGTATAAACACATGGTCAACAAAATCATGTCACTGTGGTAGAAACACGGTCTGTAAAGATCGGTCAACAAAATCAGGTTACTGTGGTAGATACACGGGTCTGTAAAGATCGGTCAACAAAATCAGGTTACTGTGGTAGAAACATGGGTCTGTAAAGATCATTTATGGTTATGGAAATGTTATGCAGAAGAATTGTTTTATATTAGATATTCTCTCTTTCTTGAAACTACATTTGACAGTACTTACTGTGAAAATATTCATAATGGGGGTAACATAATTAAAGACATCTTCGTAAAACTACTCTACACCTTATATAACCAACAAGGGCAAACGATATGTTTACCATTGGTTTAATAGTTGAGAGTACATTGGTTTAATAGTTGAGAGTACATTGGTTTAATAGTACATTGTTTAATAGTTGAGAGTACATTGGTTTAATAGTACATTGTTTAATAGTTGAGAGTACATTGGTTTAATACTACATTGTTTAATAGTTGAGAGTACATTGGTTTAATACTACATTGTTTAATAGTTGAGAGTACATTGGTTTAATAGTACATTGGTTTAATAGTTGAGAGTACATTGGTTTAATAGTACATTGTTTAATAGTTGAGAGTACATTGGTTTAATAGTACATTGTTTAATAGTTGAGAGTACATTGGTTTAATACTACATTGTTTAATAGTTGAGAGTACATTGGTTTAATACTACATTGTTTAATAGTTGAGAGTACATTGGTTTAATAGTACATTGTTTAATAGTTGAGAGTACATTGGTTTAATACTACATTGTTTAATAGTTGAGAGTACATTGGTTTAATAGTTGAGAGTACATTGGTTTAATAGTTGAGAGTACATTGGTTTAATAGTACATTGTTTAATAGTTGAGAGTACATTGGTTTAATAGTTGAGAGTACATGAGTTTAATAGTTGAGAGTACATTGGTTTAATAGTTGAGAGTACATTGGTTTAATAGTACATTGTTTAATAGTTGAGAGTGCATTGGTTTAGTAGTTGAGAGTACATTGGTTTAGTAGTTGAGAGTACATTGTTTAATAGTTGAGAGTACATTGGTTTAATAGTTGAGAGTACATAGGTTTAATAGTTGAGAGTACATTAGTTTAATAGTTGAGAGTACATTAGTTTAGTAGTTGAGAGTACATTGGTTTAATAGTTGAGAGTGCATTAGTTTAGTAGTTGAGAGTACATTGGTTTAATAGTTGAGAGTGCATTAGTTTAGTAGTTGAGAGTACATAGGTTTAATAGTTAAGAGTACATTGGTTTAATAGTACATTGTTTAATAGTTGAGAGTACATTGTTTAATAGTTGAGAGTACATTGTTTAATAGTTGAGAGTACATTGGTTTAATAGTACATTGTTTAATAGTTGAGAATACATTGGTTTAATACTACATTGTTTAATAGTTGAGAGTACATTGGTTTAATAGTTGAGAGTACATTGGTTTAATAGTTGAGAGTACATTGGTTTAATAGTACATTGTTTAATAGTTGAGAGTACATTGGTTTAATAGTTGAGAGTACATGAGTTTAATAGTTGAGAGTACATTGGTTTAATAGTTGAGAGTACATTGGTTTAATAGTACATTGTTTAATAGTTGAGAGTGCATTGGTTTAGTAGTTGAGAGTACATTGGTTTAATAGTTGAGAGTGCATTAGTTGAATAGTTGAGAGTACATTGGTTTAGTAGTTGAGAGTACATTGTTTAATAGTTGAGAGTACATTGGTTTAATAGTTGAGAGTACATAGGTTTAATAGTTGAGAGTACATTAGTTTAATAGTTGAGAGTACATTAGTTTAGTAGTTGAGAGTACATTGGTTTAATAGTTGAGAGTGCATTAGTTTAGTAGTTGAGAGTACATTGGTTTAATAGTTGAGAGTGCATTAGTTTAGTAGTTGAGAGTACATAGGTTTAATAGTTAAGAGTACATTGGTTTAATAGTACATTGTTTAATAGTTGAGAGTGCATTAGTTGAATAGTTGAGAGTACATTGGTTTAGTAGTTGAGAGTACATTGTTTAATAGTTGAGAGTACATTGGTTTAATAGTTGAGAGTGCATTAGTTGAATAGTTGAGAGTACATTGGTTTAGTAGTTGAGAGTACATTGTTTAATAGTTGAGAGTACATTGGTTTAATAGTTGAGAGTACATAGGTTTAATAGTTGAGAGTACATTAGTTTAATAGTTGAGAGTACATTGGTTTAGTAGTTGAGAGAATATTGGTTTAATAGTTGAGAGTGCATTAGTTTAGTAGTTGAGAGTACATTGGTTTAATAGCTGAGAGTGCATTAGTTTAGTAGTTGAGAGTACATAGGTTTAATAGTTAAGAGTGCATTGGTTTAGTAGTTGAGAGTACATTAGTTTAATAGTTGAGAGAACATTGGTTTAATAGTTGAGAGTGCATTAGTTTAATAGTTGAGAGTGCATTAGTTTAGTAGTTGAGAGTACATTGGTTTAATAGTTGAGAGTACATTGGTTTAATAGTTGAGAGTGCATTAGTTTAGTAGTTGAGAGTACATTGGTTTAATAGTTGAGAGTACATTGGTTTAATAGTTAAGAGTACATTGGTATCATAATGACGATATTTTATGTAATGTTAAAGATATTGGCACTTTTTGATGTTCAAAATTTAAATGAATTCATGAATATATTTGGTGGAGTACAATAAAGAAGAGAACGGGACAGGATTTCGTAGTAAGTTCAATATATATATAAGAAACAGCATAATGAAATTAAGTGTCATCTGAAACAGATAACAGCATATAGGTGGTTTGGTTGTTTCAATGAATTGAATAACAACTCTTAGATTGAGGAATAGACGACGGTGTAATTAAATTGTTATGTATTATGAAGGAACTTTGTTACAAATGTCTCTTTGTGTTGTCTCCCCTTACTCGTGTGACAGTACTGAAGTGAACTACGTAACGACCACGCCCAATATCAACTCGTGATACTAGTAGTCTAAAATTACTGTTCAATATTGAACGTTAACCTTGTCCCTTAATACATGGAATTTGATGCTAATGAAAACAATCTAAAACACAGACTTTCTTTTGTATTGATAAAACACCTTTTACTTTTATAAGATTCATGTTAACCTACGTAGTGTGTTGTACTTTTCCCGCATTGGCCAATATTTACATTGTATATTATATGTGTATACATATGATGACATGTCAGAGCACTGCATACCATGTGTGGATGATCTTTAACAGTTTAAAAATTATCAACACGTTTTTTTACCTTTGACCTTGAGGTTAAGGTCATAGTGACCTAAAGACAGTGCACTGCACATCGGCTTTGTATGATGTACGTATATTGCAATTTTCGTCAATATACCCTCAGCTGTTTAGATGTAAGAACCAGACAGTGGCTTTTCTCCGTGTTCTCCTTCTTTCCTCCACTTCCAAAACCTGGCACGTCCTTAATTGACCCTAGCTATTAATAGGACGTTAAACAAAATAAACACAGGACAACGCGAACACATGCTGGCGTCCGTCGTCCGTCTAATTTTCCTACAAATCGCTACTAGTCATGAACGACTGGATGGATTTTGTCTCAATCATACTTCCTTTCTTTTCAATTGTTCAAATTCGATATTTTGTCGACCACTTTTCTTCGCGAACCCTTTTAAAACATTTAGATCATAGCTGACATCGTTGCTTCCTGGTTTGCTGTCGTGTGGTTGACTAGAAACTCGAGATACAGTTCCTACTGTTATATAATAAATGGCGATGTGGCAACCCGATTGAGTGGGCGACAGGATGTTTTGTCAGCCCCGCACATCAATATCTTTATCGTTCATTTTGAGGCAGGACCTCCTCCTACACAGAACAATTTGTATTTAACTGTTTGGTGATTTATGTCATAAAGTTTATGATTGCTTTATAACATTTGATTGATTGATTAAGCCCCATCAATTAATCGATCAAATGTTATAAAGCAATCAGACCGCGTGGCCTAATGGATAAGGCGTCCGACTTCGAATCGGAAGATTGCGAGTTCGAGTCTCGTCGTGGTCGTTTTCTTTTTAACCGCTAAACCATCCACAATTCGTATCTGCTATTAAAATATTTTGCTTCTTAAGGTCGTCAATCATGTATAGTATGTTTGCCGAGTTTATCGCCCTGTGAACAGTCAGACTCATTTTGAAGCAGGGTCTCATTGTAGTAGCTGGTGACTACCTCACTGAAACACGGGAAGTCGATCACATACCATCCAGAGTAATTAGGGTAAATTGTCTTGTCCAATGAGACAGCATAGTCAGACCCGTTTATCAGCTTCCCGAGAAATATTCACTTGAGATTAAGTGACCAGCGATATAACCGACTGAGCTCGCGACTCAATTGGCACGTGAACAACTTTATCCAAAAATACGCTGCTATCTATATATAAACTAGTATATATTGCTCTGACGTATTCTTATAGTACGTCTTTAACTATCAGATCTAGATTTTACCCGAGTCGAAATCAATTTCTTTTCTTTTAGCTATGTCACCAAAACTATCTGTATGTATATAAAAGATTTGTTGTCGAAATCGTTCGTGCATGAATCTGCAGGGAAAATGCTGTTTTTGTTTGATCCCATTTTTTACTTATGAAAAGCACTGTTGTGATTGTTCATCAGTGTGCTACTTCTTTTCGACAGATCGATCCAGACGGGGCAGTGCGAGGTGCTCATCCTAAAATTCAATCAAGGCATTATTTTTTTTAAGTATCAAATAGGAACTTCCTAGAATTATACAACAGCTGTACGACAGAATTCATTATTTGGCTCCACTTGATTTAATTTTGAAGGATGCCAATCGCCAGTGTATTTTGTACAACCCACGCAATCTTGCATCTGGTTGCCAGACCTTACCAATGATTGTCGTCCGGCTGACGACATTTGAGAAAGGAGTAATATCCCTGTGATGAGCAAAATGTCTTAAAATGTCTTTGTACAAGGAAGGAAATAAGAGGAATATTAATGTCTAATATAACATACTGTGACATTGTCCTATTACATAATGTAGTATAAGTCCCTAATCACTATCGTAACGTCGTCCGCATTGTCAACAGTCATCACGCGGGATTTTTTCCAAGTCTTATCGAAAACGAATGAAAGAAAGGAGAAATCATAAACATAGACAAGAGATTAGATTGACTGTTTACACTTAAATTTTGGGGCAACCAACATTTGTTTTTAATTCAAATGCGGGTGACCGCCTTTTATTCGATAGTCCGTAGGTCCGATACTCCGAAGGCCCTAAAGTGCGGAGGCCCGTTACAAAGGTTAGTTGTCAATATTTAAAAAAAAAATCACATGCTTATATTGCATGATCTTAAAATATTCAAAGAAATGGCATTGTCCTATATTCTTTTCCCCACATTGTTTTTCGATCAACTATTGTCATTTGATAGATCGGTGTCGATGGATCACAACATTTGCTATTATTGTCTTTGCTATATACATGTCATTATAACTCATTAAGGTGGAACCTCTCTAAACCGATCATGCACTCTACATTAACATTTAGCCGTTTTTGAGAGGGTTTCTGAATTTTAGTTGACTAGCACCATTAATATGGGATTGGGATATAGCAGGTCTCGTAAGAATTACAAATTGTACCTGTGTACAGTGGACTTCTTAGTTCCATCATAGACATTAATATTATTGTGCATGTACAACTTGTACATGTATTTATAATTTCGCTTGCTCTTTTATGAATGAAGCGTGGATGCACAAATCCTTATTTGGAATCGTTCTCACGTGTTATTTTATTGATCGTCCATATTCTAGGATTGCAGCAACAATATATTGATCCGCATGAACAATATAAATTGTGACAATAAATTATTTCATGTAGACCGCGTGGCCTAATGGATAAGGCGTCCGACTTCGAATCGGAAGATTGCGAGTTCGAGTCTCGTCGTGGTCGATTTCATTTTACTCCGGCCATGATTGTGATCCCTCTGTATTTCGCATATAAAATGAAAGTAGGAAACCAAATGGGTTGTCGATGGATATCATGTAAAATATTCCATGGTATGTGGCACTCTTTTGTCTAAACCGACAATGTGTAATTTACAAATAAATAAAAATACTGTTCATACTAATAAAATCATCAGCATTGTATGTCTTCAGAATAGAACAATACATGAATGTGTTATAAAGCTTTCTTGATTGATTGTAACGCGATTTACTTACTCGGATCAACTCGGGTCAAGTCGGTGTCCACAGACGATGGTGTCATTTTAGGACATTTTATAGTGTCATCATAATGAAATGCAATACTTGAACGTGGAAGTGTGATACCCCATCCGGTCATTTTATACTGACAACGGACTTACCAAACATTATCGCTTATCGTATTTTAAAGATGAAAGTGAAGCAGAGATCAATAATTATCAATAATTAATAATATCATATAAGTTTATATCGGTTCCCCCAATGTCAGTTGTCGGCTCTTACGCACATGACGTTAGTACCAGGAGAAGTAAGCAGCATATTGGATAATAATAATTTTTCCTTGTAAGACCGCGTGGCCTAATGGATAAGGCGTCCGACTTCGAATCGGAAGATTGCGAGTTCGAGTCTCGTCGTGGTCAGAGTCCGATACGGTTTCCATCATATTTGGAAGTTGGAAAATAAGGTACATGTATCTTTTTATGTCCATAAGCATTGCAATCTGTTAAAAAACGTTTTCCAGGAGAGAGCTTCATTCTTTATCGACGACAACCGCCATGTAGGTTAAATCCAGTCAATGTCACATTCGCAAAATGATCATCTTCGTGATGACACATATTTTCTCAATGGTTTCCATCAACATGCATCTCTAGAATACTGGTGTTGTTAGTTTTTCATTCTGCAGTTGACATATCACGGATATTGTGACACTAGGAATAAGTAGTAGGTAGGGAAACAGGGACGTTAGCGTCGCCAATTCTCTCTTTAAACAGAAAATGTGGCATATCATCGTACATTTACATACTCTACAAGATTTAATAGAATTACGATATGCTAATTATCATTAGGCCATTGCTAAGTTTTGCATATTACGGAGAGGAGGGGGAGGAGGGGGAGGAGGAGGTACTATATCTGGATTTTTTCGTCATCATCAGAAAAGGAGAAAATAAATAATTAACGTCTTTCAAAATTGGTGAAACATAATATATGAATATCATTTACCGTTTAGTGATTTGCGCTGTCAAAAAATATGAGACCGCGTGGCCTAATGGATAAGGCGTCCGACTTCGAATCGGAAGATTGCGAGTTCGAGTCTCGTCGTGGTCAGAGTTTGATATGCTTTCCATCATTTCTGGAAGTTAGAAAATAAGGTCTCTTTTTATGTCCATAACCATTGTTATCTGTTGAAAAAAGAGGTATTTGACATCAACTCAAGAAAGCAGAGTCGGGATCATTACTTCTCTGAAACAATCTTAACGACCAGTAGGTAAGGGACAGTAGGTTCCTACGAGGCGACTGAATTATGGATTTTTCATTTTATATATCTATTTCAGAAAAAATGAACAATCTTTTTCTTCTTAGTGTCTTACTTGACACTAGCTCTCTTTTTTGGTTTGTAGTTGAGTGTTTTGTCCATTTACGGAAGGCTCCACATGGGTTCTGTTCCCTGACGAGACATCTCCGAGTGTATAATATGATAGTTGCGTCTGATGCCTGACGCATTTTGGGAGTGGGAAGAATTTAGTATAATGTGACTTTGGTCAGTATAATGTGACTTTGGTCAGTATAATATGACTTGGGTCAGTATAATGTGACTTGGGTCAGTATAATGTGACTTTGGTCAGTATAATGTGACTTGGGTCAGTATAATGTGACTTTGGTCAGTATAATGTGACTTTGGTCAGTATAATGTGACTTTGGTCAGTATAATGTGACTTGGGTCAGTATAATGTGACTTTGGTCAGTATAATGTGACTTTGGTCAGTATAATGTGACTTTGGTCAGTATAATGTGACTTGGGTCAGTATAATGTCACTTGGGTCAGTATAATGTGATTTTGGTCAGTATAATGTGACTTTGGTCAGTATAATATGACTTGGGTCAGTATAATGTGACTTGGGTCAGTATAATGTGACTTGGGTCAGTATAATGTGACTTTGGTCAGTATAATGTGACTTGGGTCAGTATGATGTGATTTTGGTCAGTATAATGTGACTTGGGTCAGTATAATGTGACTTGGGTCAGTATAATGTGACTTTGGTCAGTATGATGTGACTTTGGTCAGTATAATGTGACTTTGGTCAGTATAATATGACTTGGGTCAGTATAATGTGACTTTGGTCAGTATAATGTGACTTGGGTCAGTATAAAGTGACTTGGGTCAGTATAATATGACTTTGGTCAGTATAATATGACTTTGGTCAGTATAATGTGACTTGGGTCAGTATAATGTGACTTTGGTCAGTATAATGTGACTTGGGTCAGTATAATGTGACTTGGGTCAGTATAATGTGACTTGGGTCAGTATGATGTGACTTTGGTCAGTATAATGTGACTTTGGTCAGTATGATGTGACTTTGGTCAGTATAATGTGACTTGGGTCAGTATAATGTGACTTGGGTCAGTATGATGTGACTTTGGTCAGTATAATGTGACTTTGGTCAGTATAATGTGACTTGGGTCAGTATAATGTGACTTGGGTCAGTATAATGTGACTTGGGTCAGTATAATGTGACTTGGGTCAGTATAATGTGACTTGGGTCAGTATAATGTGACTTGGGTCAGTATAATGTGACTTGGGTCAGTATAATGTGACTTGGGTCAGTATGATGTGACTTTGGTCAGTATAATGTGACTTTGGTCAGTATAATGTGACTTGGGTCAGTATAATGTGACTTGGGTCAGTATAATGTGACTTGGGTCAGTATAATGTGACTTGGGTCAGTATAATGTGACTTGGGTCAGTATAATGTGACTTGGGTCAGTATAATGTCACTTGGGTCAGTATGATGTGACTTTGGTCAGTATAATGTGACTTGGGTCAGTATAATATGACTTTGGTCAGTATAATGTGACTTGGGTCAGTATAATGTGACTTTGGTCAGTATAATGTGACTTGGGTCAGTATAATGTGACTTGGGTCAGTATAATGTGACTTGGGTCAGTATAATGTGACTTTGGTCAGTATAATGTGACTTTGGTCAGTATAATGTGACTTTGGTCAGTATAATGTGACTTGGGTCAGTATAATGTGACTTGGGTCAGTATAATGTGACTTTGGTCAGTATAATGTGACTTTGGTCAGTATAATGTGACTTGGGTCAGTATAATATGACTTTGGTCAGTATAATATGACTTGGGTCAGTATAATGTGACTTGGGTCAGTATGATGTGACTTTGGTCAGTATAATGTGACTTTGGTCAGTATGATGTGACTTTGGTCAGTATAATGTGACTTGGGTCAGTATAATGTGACTTGGGTCAGTATGATGTGACTTTGGTCAGTATAATGTGACTTTGGTCAGTATAATGTGACTTGGGTCAGTATAATGTGACTTGGGTCAGTATAATGTGACTTGGGTCAGTATAATGTGACTTGGGTCAGTATAATGTGACTTGGGTCAGTATAATGTGACTTGGGTCAGTATAATGTGACTTGGGTCAGTATGATGTGACTTTGGTCAGTATAATGTGACTTTGGTCAGTATAATGTGACTTGGGTCAGTATAATGTGACTTGGGTCAGTATAATGTGACTTGGGTCAGTATAATGTGACTTGGGTCAGTATAATGTGACTTGGGTCAGTATAATGTGACTTGGGTCAGTATAATGTCACTTGGGTCAGTATGATGTGACTTTGGTCAGTATAATGTGACTTGGGTCAGTATAATGTGACTTGGGTCAGTATAATGTGACTTGGGTCAGTATAATATGACTTGGGTCAGTATAATGTCACTTGGGTCAGTATAATGTGATTTTGGTCAGTATAATGTGATTTTGGTCAGTATAATGTGATTTTGGTCAGTATGATGTGATTTTGGTCAGTATAATGTGACTTGGGTCAGTATAATGTGACTTGGGTCAGTATAATGTGACTTTGGTCAGTATGATGTGACTTTGGTCAGTATAATGTGACTTTGGTCAGTATAATATGACTTGGGTCAGTATAATGTGACTTTGGTCAGTATAATGTGACTTGGGTCAGTATAAAGTGACTTGGGTCAGTATAATATGACTTTGGTCAGTATAATATGACTTTGGTCAGTATAATGTGACTTGGGTCAGTATAATGTGACTTTGGTCAGTATAATGTGACTTGGGTCAGTATAATGTGACTTGGGTCAGTATAATGTGACTTGGGTCAGTATGATGTGACTTTGGTCAGTATAATGTGACTTTGGTCAGTATGATGTGACTTTGGTCAGTATAATGTGACTTGGGTCAGTATAATGTGACTTGGGTCAGTATGATGTGACTTTGGTCAGTATAATGTGACTTTGGTCAGTATAATGTGACTTGGGTCAGTATAATGTGACTTGGGTCAGTATAATGTGACTTGGGTCAGTATAATGTGACTTGGGTCAGTATAATGTCACTTGGGTCAGTATAATGTGACTTGGGTCAGTATAATGTGACTTGGGTCAGTATAATGTGACTTGGGTCAGTATGATGTGACTTTGGTCAGTATAATGTGACTTTGGTCAGTATAATGTGACTTGGGTCAGTATAATGTGACTTGGGTCAGTATAATGTGACTTGGGTCAGTATAATGTGACTTGGGTCAGTATAATGTGACTTGGGTCAGTATAATGTGACTTGGGTCAGTATAATGTCACTTGGGTCAGTATGATGTGACTTTGGTCAGTATAATGTGACTTGGGTCAGTATAATATGACTTTGGTCAGTATAATGTGACTTGGGTCAGTATAATGTGACTTTGGTCAGTATAATGTGACTTGGGTCAGTATAATGTGACTTGGGTCAGTATAATGTGACTTGGGTCAGTATAATGTGACTTTGGTCAGTATAATGTGACTTTGGTCAGTATAATGTGACTTTGGTCAGTATAATGTGACTTGGGTCAGTATAATGTGACTTGGGTCAGTATAATGTGACTTTGGTCAGTATAATGTGACTTTGGTCAGTATAATGTGACTTGGGTCAGTATAATATGACTTTGGTCAGTATAATATGACTTGGGTCAGTATAATGTGACTTGGGTCAGTATGATGTGACTTTGGTCAGTATAATGTGACTTTGGTCAGTATGATGTGACTTTGGTCAGTATAATGTGACTTGGGTCAGTATAATGTGACTTGGGTCAGTATGATGTGACTTTGGTCAGTATAATGTGACTTTGGTCAGTATAATGTGACTTGGGTCAGTATAATGTGACTTGGGTCAGTATAATGTGACTTGGGTCAGTATAATGTGACTTGGGTCAGTATAATGTGACTTGGGTCAGTATAATGTGACTTGGGTCAGTATAATGTGACTTGGGTCAGTATGATGTGACTTTGGTCAGTATAATGTGACTTTGGTCAGTATAATGTGACTTGGGTCAGTATAATGTGACTTGGGTCAGTATAATGTGACTTGGGTCAGTATAATGTGACTTGGGTCAGTATAATGTGACTTGGGTCAGTATAATGTGACTTGGGTCAGTATAATGTCACTTGGGTCAGTATGATGTGACTTTGGTCAGTATAATGTGACTTGGGTCAGTATAATGTGACTTGGGTCAGTATAATGTGACTTGGGTCAGTATAATATGACTTGGGTCAGTATAATGTCACTTGGGTCAGTATAATGTGATTTTGGTCAGTATAATGTGATTTTGGTCAGTATAATGTGATTTTGGTCAGTATAATGTGACTTGGGTCAGTATAATGTGACTTTGGTCAGTATAATGTGACTTGGGTTAGTATAATGTGACTTTGGTCAGTATAATGTGACTTGGGTCAGTATAATGTCACTTGGGTCAGTATAATGTGACTTTGGTCAGTATAATGTGACCAGGTGGGGTGTCCTACTAGAAGTTCTCGGCAGTATACTTCAGTGAGATAGCACTATAAAGTCGGCATAAGTTTCATAAGGAGGCAAACAATGACATATTATATCCTCCCAAAATACACACCCATACACAACATTTTATGTTAGATATGTTTAAATAAAAAATTGTACTTTATGTGCCAATTACTTACATGATCAGACCGCGTGGCCTAATTGATCAATGCGCAACCACAATGCAACCTGGCATGGAGATTTAACCATAACTCGGAAATACAGCCTCGTCTTTGTCATTTTTGAGGGTACAAAGGAATGAAATGTATCTAATATTCTGATGATGGTAGCACTGTTCTGTATCAAATATTATTGAAGACACTTTCTCTTGGATAAACTCAAAAATGTAAGGATGAATCGATACAAATCATGCATTTAATGGGCAAATAGCAGTCCCGGCTTGTTTTGTGGGATACCAATTAACTTCTGCATTTTTTCTTGATTTTTATGAAACACACGATGTGAACAACTTATCAGACCGCGTGGCCTAATGGATAAGGCGTCCGACTTCGAATCGGAAGATTGCGAGTTCGAGTCTCGTCGTGGTCGTTTTCATTTTACTTGTATTTTAGGATATTGAAGTTTACTCCGGCCAATATTCACGCTTGTGTTTTGATTGTGATCCCTCTGTATTTCGCATATAAAACCAAATGGGTTGTCGATGGATAGCATGTAAAAATATTCCATGGAACAATGTATGTGTCAGTCTTTTCTCTAAACCGACAATGTGTAATTTACATATAAATGCAAATACTGTTCATACTAATAAAATCATCAGCATAATACGGAGGCGAAAAAAGGGAGAGAGGGGAGAGAAGGGGGGGGGAGAGAGGAGGAGGAGGAGGAGGAGGAGGAGGAGGAGGAGGAGGAGGAGGAGGAGGAGGAGGTGAATTTTTCGTCATCATCAGAAAAAAGGTAAATAATCAATGTATGTTTGTCTTTAAAAATTGGTAAAATCAATATATAAATATGATTTACCCTTTAGGGATTCCCACTCCTAGAAAAAGCAGACCGCGTGGCCTAATGGATAAGGCGTCCGACTTCGAATCGGAAGATTGCGAGTTCGAGTCTCGTCGTGGTCGATTTCATTTTATTCGTATTTTAGGTAATTGAAGTTTACTCCGGCCAATACGTACCTACTTTATGCTTGTGATCCTTCTGTATTTCGCATATAGAATTTAGAATCTTCAGCCTTTATCGACGACAACCGCCATGTAGGTTTAATCAAATTAATGCCACGTTCTCAAAATGAGAATCATCATATGCATCTCTCGAAACCTGATGCTGTTAGTTTTTCGTTTAACAGTTGACATATCACAGATATTGTGATACTAGGAATAAGTGAGTATTTAGGGAAACAAGGACGTCAGGATCGCCAATTCTCTATTTAAACAGAAAGTGTTGCAATATCATCGTACATTTGCAAACACTACAAGATATTATAATAGAATTATGATATGCTGATTATCATCATTAGGCCATTGCTAAGTTTTGCATGTGTAAAATTGTATAACGGAGAGGACATTGATAAGTTGTGATAATTTGTGTCCAATTCTTCGTGTATGGCAAAAGATTCATTGCTCATATGACCTATATAGCTTGTGGCATGCTGCGGAATCTCCGTCCGATATGCAAAACATTTATTATATATGTTCTGTGTTGGCTCTGCCTAGTGGTCGTGCCGATGAACAATGCCCACTCTGCACAATGTCTCATGACGTCGCAGTAATTCATCTGTGTGCTGATTGTATAGTCAATATTGCTCTAAAACAAAACTTTATGGAAGACATTCTCATTACCTTCGGTCCAACTGTATTCCATTTCATTGAGAGAATGGATGCTACTGCCTTCACCCGCACCATATTAGGAGCCAATACAGGAATTCCCTTCATTGACGATACAGACTATGAACAATTCCTCATGAAATCTGTTCGATTTGTCGCTCGTGTTACGCGATGTCTGTTGTAATGTCTTGACTTAACCCAACGTAACTGTTTCGCGCGGACATGACAATCCCTTTCAATGCCGCGCTTGCATCTCGATGTACATACATATTTTTTTTTTCGCGTTTTCTTCTAATTACTTTTTTTTTTATGTCGATTTCCTTGTATTTAAAATCTTTGATGATGATGTTTATGCAATGAAATTGATTTAAATCATTTCTATTTATGGAGGAGGAGGAGGAGGAGGAGGAGGAATTTTTCGTCATCATCAGAAAAAAATGGTAATAATCAACGTATGTTTGTCTTTCAAAATTGGTGAAAATCAATATATAAATATGATTTACCCTTTAGTGATTCCCACTAGTAGAAAAAGCAGACCGCGTGGCTTAATGGATAAGGCGTCCGACTTCGAATCGGAAGATTGCGAGTTCGAGTCTCGTCGTGGTCGATATCTTTTGACCCAATAAAATGTCTTTATTTTTTATTTGTTGGATGCTTTGATTAACCAAAAAACCAACTTACCCCTTAACGTAAGACCACACCGACAACAACGCGTGTATCTAAGAGATTGAAAAACATTTCCAATGACAGTGAACTTTGACAAAAACTTGAAGAAATCAGTGTCATGATTATTAGATCAGAGAAACATCATTCAGCTTAACCATAAAATGTTATTTATATGAATAAATCAAATTAACGTACATCTTCTGTTTGTTAAAATTTCAATGAATGGATCTGACTGCTTTTTTTTTTTTTTATGTTACCTAATTTACATTGAGTCTGTGACAGAGACCAAGCTCAGTAGGGACATCTAGAAAGAAAGATTAAAAACTGTACAAGACTAATGGCGCTTTTCGGGTCAACTTTAGAAAAAAAAGATTCAATTCTTTATAACGCATCATGTCTTCTGAACCATTTAGTTATTTTGGGACAATTGTGCGAAAAATGCATGTTTTACGTGAACATGTACATCTCACGTGATCACATATTTTGCACAAAACGACCACGACGTTATGCTTGGAAGTGTTTATAGGATGTAATAGAGCCATGTATCTGTATATACCAGCTATGTCTCTATCAGAGAGTATACATTGACTCTGTTTGGAACTCGAAATAGAAATGATGGCTGTGAATAGTCTTACAAAAAATGCGACATATACGGAGGCATTTCGATTATCACAAATGCTCCAGTTAACAAATAGACAACTTAGTGATTGAATTGCGTTTATTTTTCCTGAAAACAGTCTGCTAGGTTCAAAGTTTAAAATGGTGTTATAAATAAGAACATTTTTATTGATTGAAATGACACTTTATGTGCTGTGTTTGTGTGATGTTAACCATAATCGCAAGATGTATTTCAAGGTCAAAATATAAACACTTGTGAGCATAAAGAAATGGTTTTGTGCAACATAGATTCACAGGTTCTCCAGAAACATGCGTTGTTTTGCCAAAATTTTCAAACAAATGACCAAATTATATGGTTAGTCATGACATCTGATAAATTGCACCATTGAAAATGGAGCAAAATGTACAATGGTATTATCGAGAGTATCTGAGAGAATAGGGAACAAATGGTACGGCCATGAGAAGCTGGTAATACTAAATTAAACACAGCGAGTAAATCCAATAAATGAGTCACATTACATATGGAGGAGGACAAGTTTTAAAATGGCGTTTGGAAGATTTCTGTACGAGTTTCCATTGAAATCGATATGAATCGAAATAAGGCATCCCATCTCTGAGAGGATACTTCAAATGGTACAGCAGCAGACCGCGTGGCCTAATGGATAAGGCGTCCGACTTCGAATCGGAAGATTGCGAGTTCGAGTCTCGTCGTGGTCAGTTTGATTTTACGTTATCTTTTAATTTATTGTGTAGTTGAGTGAGTTACTCCACTATGATTTACCTCAATATATCCAAGGAAGAGTTTGACAAAGGCATCACTTCTGTGGTCATTTTTTCCCAATATCAGTGTACTTCTACTACTAACATATATTGTATATTAAAGTATACATGAAGAATGACATGACGCATGTTGCCATTTTAATGTAACAATTATATGAACAATACGACAATCGTCAAGGACCATTATCAAACACACAATATACCTACAAACGGTAGAGTCACACACCACTTCGACAGATTTCCTTCAAATCTGTGTAGAATATCACCATTCCGGTACCGTTACGGTTTTCTATCATGAAATGTAGAAACATGGTGTAGTAAAGTGAAGCCCATGGTACCATTATGGTGAAGTGACCGAAGCATTTCACTATTTTCTTACTAACTCACTTCTTTCACCAAATCCTTTTTAGATAAACCTCGTTTCATTCCTCTGAACACACACAAAAATGTCTGGGGTCAGGAAATTTAGGATTTGGGGAAAATTACCATAATGGTGAAATGAAGCGCGGTTCATTTTACCATTATGGTATTTTGACCCCGGTTCATACCATATCACACTGGGATGTGTTGTCGTGGCGTGCTCTACAGAAATCGAGAACATTTGCAGTAAATTAACGAGATGAGTTGTTTTGGTTTTATGCATAAGGATAAAGACTGTATTAGAATGTATGGTTATCTATGTTCTTATTTCTATAACCCATTTTTTCATTGGAAGGATTCAATTCTTAATAATATCAAATACAACTTGAATATGTTATCTATATATTGTTGAATATGATAATATATATTGTTGAATATGTTACCTATATATTGTTGAATATGTTACATATATATTGTTGAATATGATACTATATATTGTTGAATATGTTACCTATATATTGTTGAATATGATACTATATATTGTTGAATATTATAATATATATTGTTGAATATGTTACCTATATATTGTTGAATATGATAATATATATTGTTGAATATGTTACCTATATATTGTTGATGTCTTAGTTATCAATTCAATGTTGGTTGGTTTATCTTGAGCATTCACGGCATTCTAATAGATATTTTAAACAATAAACTAAATATCATGTATCAAATATGTGGACCTTTTTCACATCCAATTTAATATAATTATAGCTGAATTTGTACATTCTTTATACACAGAAAAATCGTCAGTGATTTTCTCATATGTCATTTTGGATAATCCAATGAAAGCAAGGAATATATCTAAACAAGTGTAACCAATGATTGCAAAGCTCATCGGCGGTAGCCATTCCAAAATGCTTATACTACAATTCACTTAGACATACAATCTCAATGCCAAATTAATGCATTTGATACACAAACATTAGATATGTATTTGAACTTGATTCAAATTATAAAAGTAACCACAACAATTTAAATTTTGATGTCTAAAAATCAAATCCAAAATATATGAAGATTCGGAAAAAAATCCAAAAAATAAATCCAAATCTCAAATACCATTTTATCAAACATGCACATTGACCTATTGTGATTTTGTATACCAAATGTGAGGGCCGTGGGATGTATACGTATGAGATTGCTGTAACACAACTCCTAGACCTCTATTGAGTGTATACAAAATTGGAAGGTGTGGAGAGTATACTTACGGACCTAAAAGCTTTTCAAAATCTGACCTTGAAAATTTTAAAGTATTTTGGTGAGATCGACGCTGTATTATTGTCAACATTTTCAGTTATAGCTTATTGTAGACGTTTGCTTTAATCACAAAAATCAATATAAATAACATGCAATATGCTTGTAACACGACGACGACAAAATATACCATATGTATACTTTGTAATACAATGTATAAGTAAAACATTCATAGAATGTGTTTCATATTTTTAATAAATTCACGAATTTGTTTGTTAATATCGGGCGATGTAGATTTTTTTTCCGGATGGTGACGTTTTATTTTCTATCCACAGTCTCCATGCCTTTTTGCCGAACTCTACATACACACGACGGGCACAGATGGTGAGCGATGTCTCGACCAAATATTGATGTAAGGAATCAAAAAGCCATCTAGGTATTTGTTCAGGTTTACTTCATAGACCCCAAACTGATCTTTCACAAGTGGTGGACATTGTACTGGACACTAGTTGGCCATGATATGGTCAACATTTCTACTCGTTGACAGCCCGGGGGACTAGAATAAACAAGTCCAAACAACTCTCTACGTCCTTTACAATACACCGTTAACAAAATCAGGCTTTCCTTTTTAAAACATTTCTATTAAAAGTACAATAATAATTTCTTTCAGGTGACAGGATATTCTCGGTGGAACGACAATATTTCCGCTCCTGTAATAAGATAGATCAAACCAAATCAATATTGTCGCCGTCTTCCTTGTTTCGAATGACAATATTTTGTCATAAGCACCAAGAAAACTGTGTTTAACACCGTATAAGAAGTGAAATTAAATAAACATACAGGTTGTTTTATTTCGTTTTTACACTAAATAGGACACCAATTCAATGTTAGTTTTGTTAAGTTATAAGCCATATTTTTTGTTCTACATTATATTTTCAATATGTTTTATATTGATTTCTTTTTAGTTATGTAATACATATTATTATGGTTTAGTTATCAGCCATATTATTATGGTTTAGTTATGTAATACATATTATTATGGTTTAGTTATCAGCCATATTATTATGGTTTAGTTATCAGCCATATTATTATGGTTTAGTTATCAGCCATATTATTATGGTTTAGTTATCAGCCATATTATTATGGTTTAGTTATCAGCCATATTATTATGGTTTAGTTATCAGCCATATTATTATGGTTTAGTCATCAGCCATATTATTATGGTTTAGTCATCAGCCATATTATTTTTATCTACATTAGATTTTCAATATGTTTTATAGTAATATATTGTAATACATCAATAATTATCATGATATTGTCAGTCTCGTGTCAAATGTTTACTATCTTCCGTCATGAAATATACATCATTCAAGCTTCAATTTTTGTTTACTTCTTCAGTTCTGAAAATGTCTCTTTCAATATAGTGTAGATACATTACTTCTATAATCTGGTTTGGCGACACATTTTAAGTCAGTCATCCGACCCAATATACTCAGTATATATCTTTATATAATATATTACGCTCACGTCATCTCTTCTTAAGAAATGCAGGATATCAACTTTTGTTGCTGTTTGTTATGTTTACAAATTATATCAACTGCATATTCTTTGTATGAAATTTATTTATTTATTCATTAACTCGTTCAACAAATTGAGTATTACATGAACACGGAATATGAAAATCTGTATCAGAAGAAACCTTCGTTTTCTATTGTTTGTTTTAAACATGTTTTTTCTTTCCAATGACAATATGGAATCGCTTTCGTTTTACTACATGTTCAGTCTGAACACGTTAAACTTTGGTTGGCATCACTGATCGGAGAGAAATTACAAATACATGTAACTGATTAGAAATATTCTTATCTGTATACACACATTTATACTTCGTACGATAAATAGCACTTTAAATTACACATTGAGTGTCGACTGAACTATCAACTACTCGCCCTGACAGTAAACACATAAAACTTATGTCATCATACTAAATACTTCTGAAATATTACTCGGATGTCAGGGACGGTTGTTCAATATGTTACGAATGTAAATCTTCGTAACAAATCGTCTGAATATGAAAACGATCTATAACGACCTGTAATGTCCTAGGCTTGTTTTTATAGGGCACCAATTAACTACTCGGCCTTACTGACGACCACTTAAGGCGCCCAAAGTCTATACAACAATATTTACATAGAAATCCATCTGTGTCCATTGACTGGTACTAATTCCTAGTTCTAGTCGATTTATTCGGACAATGCAATAATTCTCTACTTTTTCATTTGGCCGTCAAACAAAGGCCAAGCGCCATTTACACCATGTACTTTATTGCTTTCATGAATACTCAGTACTGAATGCCATATAAATCTGTATAGGAGAACGTTCTCTTAGCGAGAATAATAGAATTCCATTGATACTCGGTGCATGTTTCAAATGGAGAATTAACAATACATTAACATTCCATATCATTTAGGCATGCCACGACTGAGTGGTACTGGTTCATATCATGATATCAGTTCATGCTCTTTTGGAATTATTCAACATAAAAAAAAAATCATAAAATGATCGGACTTCCACACTTAAACATCGCCGTTTGACGCTCCCTTCCCTTGTCAGTTTGTGTTTCGTGGGAAGATGAGAAATGGGTCGGTATGTAATGTCATGGTTGTGTCATTGGGCAAGATAGTTTATCCTAATTGCTCTGGATGGAATGTGACGGGCCTCTCATATGTTGTTCAATGAGGTAGACACCAACTACTACAATGATACCCCACCTACAGCGACACCCTGGCTGTTCACAGGGCGATAAGCCCAGCAAACAAACAAACAAACAAACAGAACAGATCATTCAAACATTGCTTGATGCCCGTTTCGATTTGCCTATTTTACCGTCTGAATTCTCACACGTTTGGCCCCTAATTTCATTGACGAGTCGGAGAATGACGGTACAGAGTTCAGTATGATAAGTCTTATTCACGATTTTACATATACTGCTGGTGTTCGCGTTTGTGATTTTGTGCAGTCTTTTCAATGGAACACATTCTAATGTGTTCAAGTAAGGTCGTAAATGCTCACGTTCAATTTGAAATATATGATTTTGATTTAAGAGAAATATTTCGGAACGTTACAACATATATTAATATCTACGCGGAAACTGTTTTCAAATAGGCTCTTCTTCCGAAGATTTATGTTATATAGACGGAATAATCAGAAAACAATTGTTTCATGACGTCATACATCCTATACATTACCATGGTAACGCTTTGCAATGTTGCCTGATGGAGTTTGTTACTATAGAAATGTTTAAAGGCTTTGTAAAACCGTTTGAATAAAATCTATGATTAAATGTCAGTGTCTGCTTACTGATATAAAACAAATCTTTCTTTTTTTCATTTTAAATAAATCATTTAAATATCAATGTTATTTTTATTGTCTTGAATTAAGTACATATATAAAGATCCTAAATACTTTACAATATTCTTTTATACAAATGTAGATCATTTTGAAATCTCAATCCTAGCTATACTTGATTCATTCCAATGGTTAAGCGCATAGCATTCACGATATTTTCTCTCAAAATAATTAATTGATTTAGATGTATAATAAAAAGGGGTATCAGACTTTCTTTTACCTTGAATATTACGATAGAAATGCGATTTTGTGCATGTCGAAAATCGGTGAAATCTTAATTAGAACCGTGAGAACAATACCATGTCAGGTCTTCTAAAACATATGGCATTGAAAAGATCAATTACAAATGAATTAGAATCGGTAGTTTATACTGCATGAGTCATCATATTATCGAATTAAACATGTTTAATTTTATCTTAAAATTACTCTAAAATATACATTGTATATATCTAACATGAAAATCATATTTACCTTTCTAATGAATGATAACATATTTCCCTTCCTTTGACTTTAACTTATTTCTTATCATCGTTGATTGGAAGTACATTATGGTAACTTCAAAGTTTCACTTCCCCTTGCCGCATGTTGCATATTTATTTCTGCTTATAACTAGATGCGACTTTACATATTATTTAGATAATAAATAGTTAAATATAATTCATTTCTTTAAAACTCGACAACAAACCAAAACATTCCATTGCTGATAACAACAGAACAGAATGCATTCATTGCAATCAAAAAAACCACCCGTCCTATAGATGTCCAAATAAGCCCGTGCGAATCAAAGAATGTTATGTGTGCAAAAGCCAGAATCATCTAGCCCGTGATTGTCCGGAAAAAGAAGAAAAACTTTGTTATATTTGTAAAAAGAATGACCATTTACAAAGGAATTGCCCGACGACGTTATTTGGTGAATACACTAATGACGTACTAGACGGTAGAGAAGACGCGGGAGGTGATCGCGAGACGTCGAATGACGTAGAGACAAAAACAGACGAACACCCAGTTAATCAGTCTAAACCGAGTGATATATCGGTGATTCTTGGAGCGTCTAATGTTAAACGTTTATCCATCCCAGACAAGAATGTAATAGACGGCTCGATTTCTGGTGTGTCACTTGATAAGGTAGACTCTGTCATAAACAGAGCATTATCATTAATTCCTGAGAATACAGATATCAAAAACGTCACTCTGTGTCTAGGTACTAACGACATCACCAGAAATATTGGTGATCCAGAGCAGGTCATCTGCAATTTATCTACTGCCCTTGGCAAAGTACAGGAATCATTTCCTTTTACGGCGATCGGCGTGTGTGGTATCATTCCACGTAAAGGTAGAAGTGAAAGAATAAAGGAGGCAAATGAAACAGCACTCAGCGTAAATAAATTCGCAAAAAAAATGTGTGAAAAAAATGCCTATCTCACTTATGTGGATACCGCAATCGCTTTTCAACGTCAAGGTCATGTTATAAAAGAAATGTTTGACTCGAATGATTCGGCGGGAGTGCATGTTAGCGATTCTGGTGCAACACAGTTATGGTCGGTGATGCGGAATTTCATCGAAACGACCAGACTCCAACCACACTTTCCAGAGGGATACGCTACACCTGCAAGCACGCGAAAGAGAACGAACAGTGACAGATCAGCAACACCACAGTCGGCGGAAAGACAGGCGAGCAAGATGAGTAAAACTTAGAGTTAAATTTATTTACACAGAGGATAATAACATCATTCCTATTGTATTATATCTATGTCGTCTCTTCATATTGGATCCATTAATATCAATGGGCTCAGAGATAGAGCTAAAAGACATGGCTTCTTTTTGTGGCTGTCGAAAAAGAAATTTAACATAATAGCTATACAAGAAACTCATTGTACAAGTGCGGATGAATACATATGGAGTAAAGAGTGGAAGGATATGGGAGGTGAAAACAGTATATGGAATAATGGTACTTCAGCATCGAAAGGGGTAGCAATACTAACAAAAATGACATCTGGTATAAATATTCTTGAATCAAATAGGGACGTAGACGGAAGGCGTCTAGAAATTTGCATTACAAAAGACGATGTTACTCTATTTAATGCAATAAATATATACACCCCTAATACATGCGCAGATAGAAAACTCTTCTTTAACAATTTAGGCGATAACACTCCTAAAGCAAACTATATATTTATGGGTGATTTTAATTGCACTTTAAATAATGAACTAGATAGAATCCCAACAACGCATATAAATGATCCAACTACACAGGAATTTAAGAACCTTATGGGAAAATGTGAGCTGAGAGATTTATGGCGTGAACGAAACCCAAAAAACAAGGAATTTACATTTATGAGAGGGAATTCAAAATCAAGAATAGATTTCATCTTGGTATCAAATGATATGTATAATGAAATAGTGAATGCAAAGATAATTCCTTGCAGTTTCAGTGATCATATGATAACTTCCGAATTCAAAATCGAAAAGGTAAAAGTTGGCCCTGGTACATGGAAAATGAATACCTCTGTTATTGAATCAGACCTATTCAAAAACATGTTCGAAACTTTTTGGTTGCATTGGAAAACAGAACAAGTTAAGTTTAGTAACATTATGGAGTGGTGGGAAATAACAAAAATAAAGATAAAGGAACTTACAATACATGTGTCAAAAATACTGAATAGGAAAGATAGCGAAATAAGAAGGAAAGAACACGAACTTGAACAAATGGTCAAATCATGCGATAGTCATAAAGATCGAATTGTGTCCCTAACTAGCGAAATAAATTCATATTACAAACACAAAGCTGAGGGACATAGAATAAGGTCTAGAATTAAACAATTCGAGGAAAATGAAACGTCTTCACGATACTTTTTTAATTTGGAGAAAACAAAAGCAAAAGAAAAGCTATGGTACAGAATAAAAGCAGAAGATGGTAATTATAAAGATGGTATCTCTGCAATTTTAGATGAGCAAATGAAATTTTATAAAAAATTATTCTCATCGGAAGGGTGGGATAGAGAAGCTGCGAATTCACTCCTTGAAAATGTAGATGCTAAATTAACTGACCAACAGAAAGAAGAATTAGAGCTTGATATAACTGAAATGGAAATACACAATAGTATTAATCAAATGAAAAAGAATAAGTCTCCGGGTGAGGATGGTATTGTTTCTGAATTTTATCAACATTACTGGTATCTAATTAAAGAAGAATTTTTAGCGGTTTTAAGAGAAATATTTGCATCAAACAAATTATCTGAATCACAAACAAAAGGCATACTCACTTTATTATATAAAAAGGGAGAAAGGGAAATGATTCAAAATTGGAGGCCATTGACTTTGTTAAATGTTGACTACAAAATTATAGCAAAGACTCTTGCTAATAGAATAAAAAAGTATTTAAAATATATCATACATCCAGATCAGAAAGGATTCGTACCTGGTCGAAACATATCAGATGCCAATAGGCTAATTCAAGATATTTTTGAATTTACAGATCGCAAACAATCAGAGGGAGCAGTAATTTTTCTAGATCAAAGTAAAGCATTTGATAGAGTAGAATGGTCATGGGTGAATGAATGCTTGGATTATTTCAATTTTGGCGCGAAATTTAAAAATTGGATTACAATGCTTTTGAAGGATTCAAAAACATGTATTAAAACCAATGGTTATATCAGTAAATATTTCCAAATATCGAGATCAGCGAGACAAGGCTGTCCGATAGCTCCAATTTTGTACATCTTACAAGCGGAACCATTAGCTTGTACAATAAGGAGGAATGAGAACATTAAAGGTATCGAACTTCCTAATCAAACCGAAACAAAAATAAACATGTTTGCTGATGATACTCAGCTCTTCGTTAGGGACGAACCATCTGTAGTGGTAATATTTCACGTATTAGATACCTTTCAACTAGCATCAGGCTCTAAAATCAATTTAGACAAAACTACAGGCATATATTTAGGTAGATGGAAAGATAAAAATCCAATTTATACAAACATTGCATGGTCAAGAACTTCTGTTAAAACACTTGGGGTACATCATGGTTACATTATCGATGACAAAGCAATTTGGGAGGAGAAAATTAAAAAAATCAAAGCATGTGTGCAGGTATGGAAAAGCAGAAACTTAACACTATACGGTAAGAGTCTGGTAATAAAATCCTTAATCATATCGCTTATAGATTACGAAATAGAAGCTCGCGGTATTCCAGATAGATATGCTAAAGAAATAGATGCATTAATATGGGGCTTTGTATGGAATGAAAAGAGAGATTTAGTCAATCGTAAGGTCATATCTAACCAATATAAAGATGGTGGAATGGGAATTATTAATATTACCGATTACGTTTATAGTAGACATATAAAAACATTATATAAAATAATAAAATGTGAAAATAGCACATGGAATGCCATTGGTAAATATTGGATTGGGTACAAGGATACAACATACGGAATACAGAATTTTTTATGCAAACTCTCTGACGTTCGAGTTATGGACTTATCAAAAATTCCAAGTTTTTACAGAACACTTATAGAAGTGTGGGCAAAATTTCAAAAATCTAGCATCTCTGATTTTAGTAGAAATAAAATTTTAGAACAGCCTATATTTGGAAACCATTTTATTCAGTACAAAAGGAAGGCTATATTTTTCAATTCCTTTCTAAAGAGTAACATTTTTGCAATCAAAGATTTATGGGACGAGCGTAGAAATAATTTTAAAGGCGATCTTGAAATTTTTAATATGTTAACAGATAAAAGAAACTGTATATCAGAATTGGCAAAATTCAAAATTGCTTTCCCCATAGAATGGTTAAATATATTGAAAAGAAATGATACTAGAGTGATAGAATGTGTATATCCTATAATAGACACTAATCTAGATATAATTGGAAAAGATGGGAAGCCAATAGCATGTAAAAACCTTAAACCAAAAATGATTACAAGTAAAATAAAAGCCGACGAAATTCCAAGATGTAAAGATAAATGGGAATTTGAATTTGAAAAACAATTTAATTGGGAGTTATTATGGCAAAATATCACAAATACTATTATTACGATGCAAATGAAAGAGTTTCAATGGAAATGTGTCCACAATGTACTTTACACTGAATCAAAAATTAGCATGTTTAGTCCTTCAAATGGCAAATGCCATTTCTGTAAAACACATATCGAAGATATTGTACACCTTTTTTATGAATGTAACACTGTAAAAAATATTTTGAACATGTGTTCATCACAAATATTAAAACATATCCCAGAATTTAGAGAAGAAATGTTAACGGTAGAAATTGTAATTTTGGGATACGAAGAGAATAATAATCTGTCTATACTCCTTAATACTGCTTTAATTGCATACAAATGGCCTATTTGGAAATGTCGAAACGATATAAAATACAATAGAAATATATTGACTGACGCTTCCATCTTTGAAAAGGTAAAAGCATTATTAGTAAGTAATTTAGAAATGTACATTAAATCGAAGAAAAAGAAAATAGTGACGATAAACTATGTTCAGAATGTTTTAAATGCTTTATTATAGAAACAACAATTGAACTATAGAATGAATGAATGAATGAATGAATGAATGAATGAATGAATGCAAGTAATACAAAAATAAATGTATAAATTATCATTAAAAAATTAAAGTAATTAAAAAAATAAGATAAAGAAAAAAGTGCTATGATGATAACCCTGGAGGCTCTTGGTGCTACGCACCTATAATAAATAACATTATGGTAAATTACAAAATGCATGTGAACAATATATGTGAATGCAATTGAGTATGTAGCATGTGCTTTTGTGTATTTGTTTGTATGTGTATTGTACGTGTGGTTATTTTTGGAAGCGGGTTAATATGTAAAGTGCATATTGTGTGAATATGTTTTATATGCGTGCGCGTCCTCTGTGTGTGGCTGAGATTGTTGGTTCGGGTTAGTATGTAAAATGCATATTGTGTGAATATATTTTGTATGCGTGCACGCTCTCTGTGTGTGACTGAGATTGTTGATTGAGCAGGTGTGGACTGTATAGGTGAATGTGTTGTGCGTGTGCATGATACCGTGTGTGTGTGCGTAATCCTATGTGGGCGTATGTGAGTGCGTGTATTATTTGGCATAAGGTGCAGGATGATGAGCATAGTATATATTGGAGTATGGAGTGTGCAATAGTTAGAAATGAGAATGTAAGGGAAAAAATCCAGCAAAATTGAAATGATGAGCCCAACAGTCTGAGCACAAAAAAAACCAAAAAAAACAAAAAAAAAACCATTCCATTATAAAATTCCCATTGATTATAAGTATCAAAATTACTCGAATTAATTATTTTGACTAGGTTATCTTGATATTGACAATACATATAGCAAGCAACGTTTGTTTATCCAACAGTATACTACAAACGATGAACTATTTATACCTATCAGTATGTTAAAAACACCGATTTCACTTTAAATCAGACAGAATAACATAACTAAGTAAAGCTAAATGTAATTTTATAGGAAAAATAACTAGATAAGTAAAGCTAAATGTAATTTTATAGGAAAAATAACTAGATAAGTAAAGCTAAATGTAATTTTATAGAAAAAATAACTAAATAAGTAAAGCTAAATGTAATTTTATAGAAAAAATAACTAAATAAGTAAAGCTAAATGTAATTTTATAGGAAAAATAACTAGATAAGTAAAGCTAAATGTAATTTTATAGAAAAAATAACTAAATAAGTAAAGCTAAATGTAATTTTATAGGAAAAATGACATTAGCAGTGAGTCGAGGCCTGAAGTCATCGGGTACCTTGTCCTCCTGTTGGAGCCTTGAATTAAAAATCCTTAACCCAATTTGGATAAGTAAATGTACATGTACCGTTATCAGGTAACAAGAGGTAACGTAAGCCAGTGTCCATTGTAACTGTTCATTGTACTGATCCCTACTGTAAGGAAGGCAATAACTGGATTAGTCGGGGCTCAGAGTTCAACAAATACCAATCATCATTATCTGTCACCTGTGAACCCAACGGCAGTGTTTAGAGATTATACCTAATTACGTCACGGTGTTTACAAGACGTAAAGCATACCTAATTTGACAATCCAATTAAAATGTCAAGCCATGGGATAGACTTACCCTACACTCATTTCGTTTGCAAGAAAATGTAAAAAATAATTAGATCTCTTATATAGGATATAACATATATAACTTACTATTGAGAGTTTTGTACGCCTTACAATTAATCACTGGGTACGAATATCATTAACAATATCAGTGTGTATCGATTAAGACAGGAAAAGCTTAGATTTTTTTTTTTTTTTAATTTTTATTTGTTTTTTGCTGTCATCTCCAGTAAATTCTCCTAAATAGAAGAGAATATCTCATCTTTTCTATTCATGTAGATGATATGTATTAAACATGTCATATAGATATGTATAGTAATGTTTTCACGCCAAATAATATGCACCACTGGTATGCATGTACAGTTGAATGTGAACATGAATAATTAAGCGTCAAGAATGGACCAATTTCCGGGAAATGTTCTACAATATTTACCTATACATGAAACTGAAATTACCTTGGAATCTACGGCCTTGAATTGCGGATCTACTGCACCTGTACACGAAAGACAAGTGCCTCGGGATTACAATCCATCCCGATATAATCGGTTGTCCTTGTGCAATGCCAAATTGCATTCACAAGTTTTCTATTGCTGTAATCATGACAGGCTATGTTTACTGTCGGTCAACATCTCGGGGCCGTCAGCTGCCCCCGAGGGAGCTAACACTACCCTACTGAATTTGACGTCTCTGAGAATCACACCTCTCAACAGGTAGTGAAAGGTGTACTGCTAACTAGAATTTGGCACGTGAAAGAAGTAAGCATCAATATTTTTATACGTTACCAGATATGATTCAATAGTGTCTAGAACAATTCCCTGACACACGTACTTACTACAGCCATGTCTGATCAGGATATTCTGACATCTCAAATCTTTTCACTTAAATCAAGTTCGCAGAGGGATACTACGGAATCAGATTGTCTGTGGGCAAATGCAAAAAATGTGTCGCAGAAGAGGTGTAAAAAATTAAAATTTTTGCTGCATGTAATCATATGTTAAAACTGAAAATCTTAAACGAAGTCAAATACCCAATTTAAATCTTAAACATTGCGAAATAAAAAAAAAACCCAGTAAAACAATGGAATGCTATTGTTAACAATACCAAACTTGAAACATAGTGGAATGGTAATGAATATTAGACATAAGACAATGTAAAATGTGAAAAAATGAATAATAACGTTTAAAAACCAAAAAACTTAGATAAAAAATCATTAAAATGAAAAAGTATTATTGTGATTCACATCAAGTACATAATTATACGGGTAAACTACAGGTAAACAGGTAACCTTTAGAATCAGTCACTTCCCCGAAACGGACAACAACCTTCCCTGTAATTAGTACCTATTGTTCCTCAATGTTGAAATAGGATATATTGGATGAGCGGGAAGACAGAAGTTTCAGAAGTTTTTATTTGACACTCAGATCATATATACGATACATGAGCAACACCATAATATACGGCTCATTCCCCGAACACCAACTCTGGTAAAGACAAAGGAAGGTGTTTATGAAAGAAGTTCTTTGAAGTTCAGTTATAGTCTGTTTCAATATGGAATACCAACTCAAGTAAAAAAAAAATAGGGTCAACTCAGGTATATGAATCAGAAATAGTTTTCTAAATTCCAATCCCTTTCCTATAGATTATTTTACTAGTAAGTATGAAACGACAACATCATATCAATAAATAAGTATAAAATGAGTAAAAGATGAATATGACATACATGTATGTATATGGTAAATTTTATCTTATAGATATGATATGATACTTGGCTGACTTTGCTGAAATAATTTAAAAGAATGTAAATTAAACAGTGGTATTAAAGTATTGTTTGAATATTTACACTAAATATGAAAACAACCACAAATTAAATCAATGTGACACAAAATTTAACAAAATGTTGGGAGTTTGATAAACTTTTTTCAGAAAAGATGATTTAAAAGTATTCAACGTACAACTGTTTTACAATTCAAGATTCAGTAAGTATTTACATGTACTGTATATGTCTGTAACGATGTTGATAATTCAAATATCAAAGCAAAATATGATGATTTTCCAAAGTGTGCTTAGTTTTATACACTATTTGTGAAACAGTTTGGCAATCATTAACAGCTAATGATTTTCTGATCACCTAACAGGTGAATTGAATATACACAAATAATTAACATTGGACAATAGATAGCACTGGTATAGTTAAAGGGACATCACGGTAAAAACGTTGTAATTTTCAATGAATGTACGTGTTTTGTTCCTTTCCAGTTATGTTTCTGTGCTGTCCCAATGTTCACAGTCGATCCGCATGTCCAGCTTGACCACTTGATTTAGTTGGGAATCCCCCTCTAAATTTAGCGCGGAAATTATTTTTAAATCATCACGTAACTGTTTTGAAATCGAGGCAACACAAACACACGATAGTTTACAAGGCGAATTGGATTAGTTGGACAACGATATTATACAGTGGCTTAAATGTTAAATAACACGTTCTGTATATATTCCGGCACATATATTTATGTGTAAATAAGTGTAAACACCGTACATATAGTATAGTGACAGTAGCGATGTACTGGTACAGACTGTATAAATATTACCGAGTTGGTGTAAATATTACCGAGATTGTCATGACCTACTATCCAGCAATCAAGCAGAATACGAGCAGCGTCCGTATTACTGCTGTTTTCATGTTTGAACTGTATTGTACTGCTTCCCCAGTTTAATTCTAGGATTGTGTTTGACCCATTTTCCAATTATTCTCTTCATTGCGGAAGCTGTTATCGTTTTCAACCGCAGTCGATTCACATTGGAAGCCATTTTTGTTTTCAGGTGTTTTAGTGTGTTGTGCGCATGCGTGTTATCGTATAATAACGTATATGTCACAAAATTTGCATATTCAGACTATTGATCAACGAATTGTGATAACCTTTTTATAATTAATAATTGATGTTTTTTATATACATATATCATCAAATTCGAATGGTTATTGTTCATAAGGATATTTTTTTTAAAGATATACCCAATAATATGAAAAAATACAAAATAAAAATTGGTTTACCGTGATGTCCCTATTTAGGCTGAAATGTTTGCATAATAAAATGGCAAAAAATCGCATAATCTTTTCAATACTTTCAAATTTGTTGTACAAAATAATTTAGAGTATTTTATATTATTTGGATACTGATTATAGTATCTAAGAATATATTTATTTCTTTCGATATGGAAAACATAACATTCAAAAACACAGTGGTATTCATCACCAATGGATTGTTTATCACAAAGTACACATATACGTTCTTCCCTAGGAACGTTTTCCCATCTTCCAGTTTCAATTGGAAGACGGTGATTAGCTGTACGTTATTTTACAAAGGTATCTCTTAAACTTTTAGGTAAAATTAAAAGATAAAATTCTAAACTTATACAAATTTTAAACATTCTATAGGATGCACATTTACCAGAATGGAAAACATTATCGTGCCATATTTGCGAATACTGATTTTAAAGACTATCTAGGATGACATGATGGAAGTTCTTAGAATATTGACTAGTATTGTTGGGGTAAGCCATACGTAACTAGTTGTAACCGGTTTCATTAAAAATGATTTCTACAAACTCAACCCATTTATGGATATGAGAACCACTAATATGATCAGACAATGATGCATTGTACATACGGTATAGAGATCGGCGTATTCCTTTTAACATTAATGATACTACGAAAAAATTCGGGTGCAACTTTTCAATAATAGAACAGTTCTCAAAGCCCCAAATTTCACAGCCATACAACAAAAAAGGTAAAATTGTCTGTTCAAATAGTTTAATCTGACAGTCGATTGGCAAATCTGAATTGCGAATCGTTGATTTTAACAAGAACATTGCTTTATTAGCTTGGTCTTTAATACATTTCTTAGCCAATGAAAAAGAACAATTTTAGAGAAGGCCAGTCCAAGGTACTTATAGCAATCAGTAATCTCAATACTTTTATCAAATAAGTAAAATGTCAGCAATTTACGAGACTTTGAACAAAAAATGATGACTTTTGTTTTCAATATATTAACTGATATTTTCCATTCCGTACAATACTCTTAAAAAACCGATAAGGATTTCTGCATTTCTTGTGCATTTTCTGCAAAAATAACAATAGTCATCTGCATATAGCAGGACTAAAAACTTAAGGTATTCAGTTAAAACATTTTCATTAATAGAAATACCAATACAACTATTTGCATTCAATTTTTTGTCAAGGTCATTCAGAAAAAATGGCAAACAACAGAGGAGACAAATTGCCCCCTTGTCTTATCCCAGAATGGCAGTAAAATATTGCGATACGTTACCATTATGCTTTACACACGATTTGATGTTTTGATACATTTGGAAAATAATGTTAAAACATTTACCTGATATACCAGATTCTATCAACCTAAGCCGGAGTCCATATCGCCAGACATGGTCGAAGGCTTTAGCAAAGTCTATAAAAGTACAAAATAGTATGTTTTAATATCTATAATTTAAGTTCAAGTTCTTCTTTTAATTTGCGCCTTTCGGCTCATCAGTAGATATGTGAATATTCATATTACAACAAAATCATTGATCACTTTTGCACCACACCCACACCGCCAAATGAACGTGATATATAGCGTTTAGTGTAGTGAATGTATAGTAAATCAAAACACTTATACACTGACAACTTGCGGGCATATTGTAAAATTCTCATATTGTAGATATCAGGCAGACATCATGTAGACATATTTATCATATCTTCACTCAATACACAGAAATATGTATGAATATGGGAAAACATATTTAATGTAAACCACAAAGTGTAAATTGATTTAAAAATTCAAGTAGTTTGAACGGTCAAAGAATTTTATTGTTAAATATCAATGTAAATTACATACTAAAAAATCTGGAATGTGAAATTTTAAAGAATGTAAGATATATAACAAGTGTAATTAATATAAGTTGATATAAATAAAGTAGTTTACATTGACATTGTACATTTAAACGTGAAACATAAAACACCGTGATGGATTGTACAAAACATACTACCCGACTACCCCTTCCGGAGCGGGGAAAGTTTCATATTCAGATTCTTTTATTTCTTTGTGTTTTTCAACACATCAGAGAGAAGACATTACAAGACCTAAATGAATCTTCTGTCTCCCCGCCATTGCAACACTTGGGATCTTCAATATTTCCTTCCTTACACCACTACTATTTCTTTCTGTGTTTTGTTGTCTTTCAATAGATGTCGCCTTGACACCCGTCCTCATATGACCCTGGCTGTTGATGTGACCTTGACACCCGTCCGCATATGACCCTGGCTGTTGATGTGACCTTGACACCCGTCCTCATATGACACTGGCTGTTGATGTGAACTTGACACCCGTCCTCATATGACCCTGGCTGTTGATGTGAACTTGACACCCGTCCTCATATGACCCTGGCTGTTGATGTGACCTTGACACCCGTCCGCATATGACCCTGGCTGTTGATGTGACCTTGACACCCGTCCTCATATGCCCCTGGCTGTTGATGTGACCTTGACACCCGTCCTCATATGACCCTGGCTGTTGATGTGACCTTGACACCCGTCCGCATATGACCCTGGTTGTTGATGTGACCTTGACACCCGTCCGCATATGACCCTGGCTGTTGATGTGACCTTGCCACCCGTCCGCATATGACCCTGGCTGTTGATGTGACCTTGACACCCGTCCTCATATGACCCTGACTGTTGATTTGACCTTGACACCCGTCCTCTTATGACGTTGGCTGTTGATGTGACCGTGACACCCGTCCTCATATGACCCTGGCTGTTCCGATGACGTTTAACCCGTCAACATACTGCTTTAAGATTTGATAACATATCTTCATAATAATTGATAAAATCTCATTATAGAAATGTACCACCTCCTTTCAGATGAGCGACGGTCCAAATGTGAGGAAATACTGTTACGAAAGGAAGTCAGGAACTCCGAATCGGCCTAAACAGTGTTAATATACAACTATATGTATGTGTATGTAACTGTGTAAGTCATAATTTAATTAAGTTTTGATGGTATCTTCTGTACTGATATAACTGTTCCTAAGTAATTAGACGTGACATGCAGTGATACGGTACCCCTCGGGACTGAAATTTCCATCAGCAGGGGCTAACACCCAGAACTATAAATGTAGGATAGTGGGTTAATTCATTCATAGATAAGTAGATGCCGAATGACGAATTAAACTGTACTACACAGCTGTTTCGTCCCAGTTTTATTTTATCAAAACAATAAATGCTGTAAATATTTACATTTTACTGTCGAAAACTTTTTACAAGAATGTCCGACTTAAAGTTTTATCGACCTGAAATGAAGTATATTATTATTATAATTATATAAAATAGAAATGTTAAGTAATATGAACCCTTACACAACTGATCAGTCATGATAAAGAACTCATATTCAACGTTAAACGGTATGAAATGTTAAAGAATGTAAAACGAAAAAAAAAATGAAGTGTACAACATTGTAAACGAATAAATATAATTTACAAATGTATAATAGAAATTACAAAATGTGACACAAAAGGCAATGTAAAAAGAAATGATAAGCTGAAATAACATATAAAACATAATATAAAACATATTGTATCCAAATTGGGTAGTTGACTATTTCAAAACAAAAACAAAAAGGAACAATCGATTTGAATAAAAAAAACAATCAAAATATGAAACAATGATAATACAACGATATTAGAGACAATGTTCTGAGTATCCACTGAGACCAATAACGTCGCCACTTACTGAAGGAAACATCCGTACTCCATCAGTTAGGAGGATGTTAACGAATGCTGTATCTGGTAAATTAACAATATCGTGCTATTGTTCTGGTGCCTGAAGCAGTTGAACTTATTCGAAATATCGCTACAATTCTGCTGTGAAGGTCTTGTTGTATTGACCACTCATGTCCAGTACTATATCGGTCAGTTTCCTTTAAACAGTATGGCTACCACACCAGATTTGTCCCATTCTGCTGTACAACTTCGGAGATGTGACTAAAACGACCAAATCATACACATCTATATTGTTCATTCATAAACATCGACAACATCGCCATTTGCTGAGTAAGGCTTCCATTTTCTTTTATGGAAATTCAATAATATATAAGATTTAAAATATATATAAAAGGAAACTCTGATGGTACAAAGTTGTTAGTTACGGATCTATGTAATAAATGGGTAAATATCTTATTTAACAACAAACATAATTATGCCGTATTATATGCAGTAAATCTAGTTCGTTGTATAAGATAGATTAGTCACCGTTCCATTTGTAAATGACCCTGATTTATACAATATGATATGGTCTTCAGTAAAGTTCCTCGCGCAGATGTGATAGAGAATTACCTTGTTGCCGGACTGAAGTTTTCGGGATTGGAATTGGATATGAGGGTTCCAAGGTAAAGCTTCGGAGTTCAGTTCAGTACATTTTATTCCGTAGGCCTTTCGGCCCATGGGTGAAAATGACAACATGTGATAACATATCAATTAATAAATTATACAAGTAAAAAGGAGAGTGACCAACATAATATCATATTATGGTGCAATGACATGTAATTTCATAAATCATTTTACATTTTACATGAAACGATAATTCGAAAAAAAATATACATGTATCTTTCAAAATGGTTTTACTTAGAAAACATATCATGCTTATCAAGATATAGAGGATAATAACCAAGATAATATCTATATATATATATGATACATTTGTCTATATGATCAATACAGTTTTCAATTACGCCTTTTTGATGCTAGGTAAAGATATTTACCTAAATTGGACAATTCTCTTACATTATGGACACTTAGAAGTTGCGTTAATTTAAAAACAGATGGTCTTTTATGATAATATTGTTTGATAAATCTTAACCTTAAATCATTATAATAATAAGGGCATATCAAAATGAAATGGAATTCATCCTCTACATCTCTTAAATTACATTTATTGCGTATTCTGTTTCTACGTATAATACCATGATGTCTACCGAATCCAATATTCAGTTTGTGACATGACAGCCTGAATTTTGTAATCATATGTTTATATTTATCTTCAATAGGTTTACGTAAATAAAGCTGGACACAGAAACGATCTATCAAATGTTGATATAATAAACCTTTTGGTGAAACAGATATCTTTGCTAGAATGTTTTGGGTGGTAATGTCGATTAATCTCTGTCTTATTATTTGAAAAGCATAGTTGATCGGAATGAAAGCATCGAACATATAATCAAGCCCTAATATTGCTAATTCAGTCTTGATATTACTTACCCACTCATCATTTTCTGTCACACGTTCATCATAACAAGTTTTCACAATTAGGTTTTCTGTTTTCTTCAATTTTAGCCAATACTTAAACACTCTTAGTTTCCTAACAACCAACATAGGAAAACGACCCAATTCACAATATACTAGGTCATTACTTGTAGATTTTCGAACCTTCAGTATTTTCTTACAAAAGTTTAAGTGTACTCTTTCTACATCAGGCGCTTTGTGCTGTCCCCATATTTCGGCTGCATAACATAATATACTACTTACATGTGAATCAAAAACTGAGCAGTACGTTTCTATGTTAAGGCAATGGTTTTTAAAGGCAGATGCTAACGAAAATAATGCCTTCCTACCCTGTTCTGCCAGATGTTTCTGTGTTTTTGTAAATTTTCCATTGTAATTAAAAAGCATACCTAGATATTTGAAGCTATTAACAATTTCTACATCCAGCTCATTATATTTCCACGATTCATTATATCTAATTTTCCCACCGTTTCTAAAGACCATAATTTTCGTTTTTTCGACATTCACCTCCAGGTTCCATTTTTTAGAATAATCATATAAGGAGTTTAACATGCACTGTAGACCTTCTGGACTATCGGCAAATAGGACTGTATCGTCAGCATACATCAATAAAAAGAGATTAAGCATTTGCAGTTCAAAACTAGGACAATTATCACTAATGAAATTCATTTCAAAATCATTTACATATATTGAGTACAGTATTGGTGACAATATTTCTCCTTGTAAGAGCCCGGTTCTGTTAGGGAAGCACAGACTCAGTTGACCATTAAATTTAACGCAACCTTTGACGTTTTCGTATAGTGAAAAAATTATTTTTTAAAAATTTCCCCGAATCCCAACGTTAATCAGTTTACTCCATAATTTCCCCCTATCGATAAAATCAAAAGCTTTCCTATAATCTATAAAACAACAATAAATAGAGTAGATGTGAGTGTTTCGCGAGAGGAAGGTGCCTGTCTGTGTGGGCCCGTCTAACTAGGTGTTTCGGAATGGTAATTGGATCTGATGGTTGCGGTATAGATGAGGTGTGTCGGGATGGTAATTGGATCTGATGGTTGCGGTATAGATGAGGTGTGTCGGGATGGTAATTGGATCTGATGGTTGCGGTATAGATGAGGTGTGTCGGGATGGTAATTGGATCTGATGGTTGCGGTATAGATGAGGTGTGTCGGGATGGTAATTGGATCTGATGGTTTCGGTATAGATGAGGTGTTTCGGAATGGTAATTGGATCTGATGGTTTCGGTATAGATGAGGTGTTTCGGGATGGTAATTGGATCTGACGGTTTCGGTATAGATGAGGTGTGACGGGATGGTAATTGGATCTGATGGTTGCGGTATAGATGGGGGTGTCGGGATGGTAATTGGATCTGATGGTTTCGGTATAGATGAGGTGTTTCGGGATGGTAATTGGATCTGACGGTTGCGGTATAGATGAGGTGTGTCGGGATGGTAATTGGATCTGACGGTTTCGGTATAGATGAGGTGTTTCGGGATGGTAATTGAATTTGATGGTTTCGGTATAGATGAGGTGCCTGTCTGTGTGGGCCCGTCTAACTAGGGGTTTTGGGATGGTAATTGGATCTGACGGTTGCGGTATAGATGAGGTGTGTCGGGATGGTAATTGGATCTGATGGTTGCGGTATAGATGAGGTGTGTCGGGATGGTAATTGGATCTGATGGTTTCGGTATAGATGAGGTGTTTCGGGATGGTAATTGAATTTGATGGTTTCGGTATAGATGAGGTGCCTGTCTGTGTGGGCCCGTCTAACTAGGGGTTTCAGGGGACAAATCAAATGCCATTCTGTGCTGATATATACACATATACATGTACACGAAGATGAATTGTCAAATAACGCACCATTGACGGTTGTTTTTGTCATTATTCGGTAATTCGTATTACACCCTTCATACATTAACACTCTTGTCAACTTCATTGTTATATTTTTTTAACTTAAGAATTTATTTTGGTAAGAATTTATTGATAGTCTTGGGTCTAGTTATTTTCCTCCTGTTTAAAACATAGCAGACTGTCGCTCTGTCAATAATTCTGTTATTTCCTAGTCGGTGATGTGATTTAACAATGGTGTCAGTTGTCAGCTCTCCTTTTCCACTTTGTCCTTGGGTGCTTACAATATGTACGTGTATCTGGAGTTATTTAACCGACAAAAACGCAACAGATGTTCTATTTTGTCTGGAGACAATCCCAGTAAAGTTTGTGGAATACATACATGTCTACCACAGACATTCCTGTATTCTATAATTAAAACAGTAAACAGTTACGACCCCAATACACCTACACTTTATTTACATCATGTTAATGAAATGCCCTTCATGGGTTTCTATAATGTATGGACCTTTTCATGAGCTACAGGTGTCTAAAATTCCAGATTTGGATTAAAATTCTTGTCCCAAGCCTTGGCCCTCCTCCGCGGCGTCTGTCCTTGAGTTCGGACTCGAGTTAGTTGTAGTGCCTTTTCTGTTTACCTTGGCCTGTCTGCTGAATGGAACACCTGGTATTTGCTTGCCCCGTCGTTATGAAATGCACTCTGTCGAAGCACTTTCCTTCCTCGGAATACTCCTCGACTACTCATTCAGAAATCTTCTCTACCTTTTTGTGGTCATTGTGATCAGCCAGGTCTCGAAACTTACAGTCGTAATGTTTATTTTGCTTAATTCTTAAGCTAACAGATTTATAAAAAGTCTCAACCGTAATGCCATGCGATGAGTATTATAACCATATTTTGTGACTTGTTAATACTATGTATACAATTAAAAAGGGCCAATTTAACCGGCTATTATGTTAAACTATGACAAATCGCTAGTGGAACAGGAAATGTTCATAATGGACATTCTTTTGAGGAACGTTTTTATGTATTTCGGATTAAGACGGAGTTCGGATTGATATGATTTATCCTGAAGAGTACTCCAGACCGTTGTCAGACTTGAGCTGTGTATATAGTACAATTTCTATCCTAAGTCTTGGATTCTTAAAGCCAGTCCCTAAAATCCAAATTATAGATAAATGTTATTATAAGATTAATATACATCCGTAAGAAAAAGTAATGTATGCCTTTCTGAATAGTTCAGTTTTGGCTGGTGTAAGTTCTTTATTACAAATTAATGTCAATTTAACTTCAGTTAGAAGAAAAATAGGAAATGTTAATGACCCGTAAATAAAATTCCGTAGTATATGCAATTTTATTTGGTGACTCTGATGTGAACTATGTCATGTTCCACAGAGATTCGTATAAAAATGTCACATTTCACAAACCCATTGATCTTAATACGACCAGTTCCAAACTGCCAGTGAACTGTTCTTGTCCATTTCCATGGGCATGAGTCCGCTGTATTTGTTTAGCTGTTGGGGCCAGTGAAGTTACACACAGTTGGTAGCATTTATTGAATTAACCTTTCAGATTATCACGTAATCACTTCTTTTCTGTCTGTAGATTCAATTAACGCCGCGAGCATTGACCGTTTTGACCACTATCTAAGGGGCGGGCACCGTGTCAGATCACTTACACGCTTGACCACTTCAGCTGTGGCCAGTAATCATGACATCATCGTTATCTACGACTAATAATAGTAACTGGGAGGAAAAGACAATGGTGTCACCTATCTATCGTTTTCCAGCGAATCCAATTTCTAAAAAATGCCAAAAATCCCTTAGTTAAAGATAGCCACTCGTTGTTTGTATGGAAAATCAAATTGGTATATGGTTGCTATGATATGTGCCAAATTACGTTTATGGACCTTTACAAAAAGAAATAATTGAAATAGTTCCTAGTTTCCGGTGATATCCTAGAAATAGAAAAACAGGAGTGCAATTTCGTTGTTCCAAAGATTCTATAAATAGTAAACCTGCGTTGGTAGGTTACGCACTGACATATACATATATTATAATCAGAAAAAAACCCACAGGAAAATGATTTCAAGAATATGTACAATTTTCTGAAAAATAATATTCCATTTCCATTTGAAAACAATGAGGAAAATACAATTCATGCAATTAAAAGATAAATGACGTATCGTCATTTTATTTACAGGTCCTGGACCAGTCAAAATATTACTATCTCTTTAAATGTAACAATAAGGACAATCACTGTACAACTGTCGTTAATATTTACAGACATGTCGTGACGCCAATACAAATATAACAGACACACGTTTTAAACCTTTTTATACAGTTTTTATCTACAGTTTTTAAAAAACGGTATAACATTTGTATAATTAAGTTTTATAAATTAGTATAGAACTTGATAACCTCAATACACTATAGGACATTGTCGTGTAGGTGACTGTCGTGTTGTTTGTCACCCCGGGTCTCATGTCAAATGCCACTTAGCCCGACCCCCGGGCCACCTCCACGCCCGGGACTTAGCATGGCATATTGTCAGGATTATCCAAATACACTATCGGAGTTTACATCTGTAAAATCTATAATCTACCGATCATTATCGTCAGATTGACGGCGGAACATTTCCTTTCTAGCAGACATTTACGATAGGGACATCACTGTCAGTCAATTCAAAGAAATCTCATGCATATTTTTGCTTCAAACAAGTACTTATAACATTATTACATGTACTTTTTTTAACGAAAAAGTACCATTATTAAATGTTTTCCTTTCCACTATGCCCTTGTGAGCTTACCATATGCACATATACATGTACTTTACCCGGTTTCACTGACAAAAACGCAACAGACGTTTTATTTTTTCTAGAGACAATCCCGGTAAATAGTATGGCTTTCTGAAAAAAAAACATTTTCTATTTCATTTGAATACATTGAAGAAAATACAAATGATGTAATCAAAAGATAAAAGCAGGTATCGTCATTTCATTTACAAATCCTTTACCAGTCAAAATATTACTATCTCTTTACACAACTAACGTTAATATTTACAGATATGCCGTTACGCCAATACCAACATAATAGATGCATGCTTATTTACAGTTTTTAAAAGTTGTAGAACATCTGCCGAATTAAGTTTTATAAATTACTATAAAACTAGATCATCCCAATACACTATAGAGTATTGTCGTGTTGTCCGTCACCCCGGGTCTCATGTCAAATGCCATGCACTTAGCGCGACCCCCGGGCCACCTCCAGGCCCGGCACTAAGTATGGCATATTGTCAGGATTATCCAAATACACTATCGGACTTTACATCTGTAAAATCTATAATCTACCAAGATTTCAAGATTTCAAGATTTCAAGATTTTATTTTCACTCAGACACACATAATAGTGTATAACAAGAGGTCAGACATTTTCAACAGAATGGATGCATTACAGGCAAAATATAATATAATTTGAAGAGGAAATGTGGGAAAATACATTTTAACCTTTCATAAATATAATTATTAATATAATAAAGCTTACATACTGCATAATCACAATGCTGGATGATAAAGGTGTGTTATAATAACTCGACTAGTTTTTGGATAAATAAACTGACATTCATATACAATTTCTTATAAAAGATTGAGAACATTCCTTTCATTTTAAAGTAATTAGGATTTCTGCAGTAGTAATTTGGGATATATTTACTACGCAACTGGAGTACATTATGGTTGTTACACACAAATAAAAAATGGAACTCATCTCCAGTACCAGCGTTACAAAGTGGACATACTCTATCTTGTCGCTGGATTCCAGTCCATCTTCCGGTTTCAACCGGAAGTTTGATATTTGACGTTCTAAATTTACATATAGTTTTCCTATCTTTTACATTTAGTCGCAGAAGATAATCTTCAAAGCCAAACTGATATTTAAATATAGAGTATGTTTGTCCTCTCGACGTGTTTTCTAATTGATTGAACCATGTTTGTATAAATTGGTCTTGTAATTTTTGAGTAATAATTGACTGTAGATATTTAATATCAGGTACACAATTTCTCTGTTGTATCCAGACAAAACTTAGTCCAACGCTATCTAAAATATTTTTAACATATTTCATCCATTTAAACTCAGTCTGACCAGTTACATGGAGAGTATACATCAATTTGTATATAGTACTAGACAATTTGCTTTTATTGGTTAGAAGAGTATACCAAAACTTTATCATTCTTAGCTTAATATTAACAGTAATAGGATACCTGCCAGTTTCTCCGTAAATCATCAAATTAGATGTATTTTTTCGTAGACCAAGAATTCTTTTACAGAACTGTAGATGTATTTTTTCCAACATACTTGTATTTTCATATCCCCATATTTCACATGAATATAATAATATTGGGGTGACTAGTGAATCGAATAACTTCAGTTGTAAATCAACAGGTAAATTTATATTTCTTATCTTACGATAAAGAGCAAAAAGTGCTACCGATCATTATCGTCAGATTGACGGCGGAACATTTCCTTTCTAGCAGATAAGGGGAACGGAATCCGGAAACCGCATTAAATATAATAATATTCATGTATAACTGTACAAAGTTTTGATGTTGTTTTATTTTTGTTGTTGTTGTTGTTTTTTTTTTTTTTTTTCGTTAGTGTGCTTATTAGATAAACTGTTTTGGTATTGCTGAGTTATATATTTTAAATCTGTGTTCTGCTGTATGATGCACATGTATGATGTTAATGTGGAGAATTTGGTATTGTGGCGAACAATGAATATTATTGAAAGATCAATTTGCGTGATTAATTTAACATTGAATGATTAACATGCATAATTAATTTACGCGTGGAGTCCTTAACGCAAAAACTGCAAGTCAATACCTACACAATAACTTCCTCATCTCGTTGAAACATATCGCTTGATTTGAGGTTTATTTTAACAGACTCTTTCTTTTAAAAACAACTATTTTATCTCAGTACACTTGCCAATCAAAAGCAACGTTACAAAAAAAGGACGTTTGGGTGTGAAATAACAACATAAAATTGAAAAACAAACAAACAAACCAAAAATAGAATTGCTCATTTTAATCAGGAGCTTAGAAAAATATACATCCACTACGAATACACTACCGTGGTATCGTTAGTGTCTGTCCCCGGGTCCCAGGACTCTGTCACATGTCACCTACCCCGTCCCCCGGGCCACCGTCACGCCCGGGACTAAGTATGGCATATTGTCAGGATTATCCAAATACACTATCGGACTTTACATCTGTAAAATCTATAATCTACCGATCATTATCGTCAGATTGACGGCGAACATTTCCTTTCTGGCAGATAAGGGGAACGGGCATCCGGACATTGAAACTAAATTGTCGCTATCAGTAAATTCAAAGAAATCTCATATACATTTCGTTTCAAACATATTTTATTGCATGCAAGTTTTTAACGAGAATGTAGAATGATTAAAATATTTTCGTATAACTAAATTCAGTTACAATGTACATGATAAAATAATCATTTTTACTGAAAATTCAGTTATATTAATTAAAACAAAATTCTCTTACAACGTTTTCTTTGTATTGAATGTGCTTTAGATAACAAAAGCTTCGATGACTTGAGTAATGCCCTGTCGTTAAGACTCGCACAATTTATTTGAAAACATTTACAAGACAAGATGTGGTAAAAATTGAGGCGAACTCTTGCTTTTCCCAGAATAAATACCCTATACTCAGGCCGTGTCATGATCTCAGCAAAGACGTCGAGAACATCTCATTTTTTTTCTTGTAAGTTCTGACTTACTAGTTGTCGCTTGTTTAGACTTGGGACTTAGTCAACAACTACCTACAGATCTATCGTGAGTATCCATTATAAAAACGTGTATTCTTCTACCCACAATACCGTTACGGCATAGTATGTTTTCTGGAAAGCCACAGATCTCTTCTTATCCCTCGAGAGTGGGATTAACACTAATCCCATTTGCAGCTCGCACTTGGAACCTTTGATGTCGACCGCCTTACTCTCCCTCCTTACGCCTGTGGATAGATTATACCTACCTCTCATTATTGTATATAATTAACCCGACAATGCCATATAAGTGAATTAAGTCCAAAGTATCAAATCAGCTAAAAGACATGGGTTATCCTCCCTTAAAATCGGACGGCCCCTTTGAGGGAATTTGGGCCGAGAATTTTGAATTGATCTTTACGCCTTCCTAGAAAAACAGACTTACTATTTAAAGGTAAAACGTAAAAACGTGACGTTTTCTTTTTTATCGAATCACAAAGCTTCTGATAGAAGCATTCTTTACCAGAAACAAAGCATTGCCAGGGTGTAAATTCCGGGAAAACATCAAAGACAAACGGTAGCTTTAAGGAATCTTAAAACACATTTTGTCTTAAATAGTCTTCTTAATAACATTAAAAAACATAAACAAGTAGAACTCATGGAAACAAACAAACAAATAATATCAACATTTATACATCCCCGATAATATTGTCAATTTGTTTTTGAAATAAAAGAAGTTAATTTATTGTTTTGTTTTTGTTTTGATTTGGGAAGGATATCTTCAAAAATATTTGTTTTACTGAACTCCTAATGATCAATATAGAAAAACAGTTTAATGAGTTTAGTAGAACATTACATATGACTTTAGATATTGTATACTACAGTAACACATTTTATTATTTGGATTTTTGATCCATAGATACTTTCGTCAATATGATTTCCGTAATATTGGAGTTACTGAAAACATTTCATTAATTAAGAAAACTGATCCGTTTAGAATATGTTGTTGTGTACATGTCATTAGGGACAAGATCAAGTACTTTATTAACTTTAAATCTTCCGATTCATCAGTATCATACACATACATTATTATACACATTTACATAACATTGACATCATCAAAAATTAATAACTACGTGTAAGAGACAATATACCCGGAGAGCATAACTAAGTTAATGAAATGAAGGGACAAAACTACGGATGTTCTTGGATAAAGAATAAAACCACTAATCTAATACATATTTGATCTTCTCCGTAATATAAAAAAAAAAATAAAATGGAGAATACTTAATTGGATACAAAATCAAAAAATGTATCTAATAATTTCATTATGTAATATCATTACGACATTTTTCGGTAACTTGGCCGTCTAATTAACAGGAACACAAAAACAATAAAACAAATTGATCAGAGACTTGTCTAAGAATTATTTGTAAAGCCCTCTTAGAAATATATTCTAATAGAAAACATGGTTCAAAAGATATAATCATTATGTATTTGTATTTGCATTAAAAAAAATCGTAACATTTATATTGAATTCTAAATTTTGATTGATTTAAACATATTTTATTTGTATCAATATATACAAGAGGATTGGGCACAAGTTTTCAAAGTTATATGAAGCCCTTTCCTAATTATCATGAATTTTTACAATTTTTATACAAGATGACATGACATTTGAAATATTAACAATTATATTTGGAGAGAAAGAGAGAGAGAGAGAGAGACTGAGAGAGAGAAACAGGGAGACAGAGAGGTATTACGATTCGAATTTATTCAAATATTCAATTGATAAATTTAGTTTAATTATTTACTAGACAAACAAACAATTCCGATTCCGATAGCAGTAGATTAAACTGTTCGCTGCACAAAAACACACTGCTATTTTAAACGTCAGAAGTAACGATTTAAAGATAATTTAACACCAGCAGTATACATATCTTAAGTACAATATATCATTGTTATGATTTCGACTTGAATACGATGTATCCTTTTATTTAGATATGTCTTTCTTATCTGTTTTCTCACGACAATCGGCATCTTTTATAAATGTACAAAACAACACCACAGTCACCATTCAATCAATAAGAAAGTGTTTATATTGGAACAGTTCATAGAATTTGAATATATCTTGTTTTTTTTTTTTATTTGTAAATGTGTTGTTTCGTTTGAGAGTGCATTCTTTAGATATTCTGGATTTGTTTTATTCGATCTACCAACACGTGTACGCTTTCTATGGTGAAATTTTCCTCTCGCGTTCTTGTGACTTATGAGACGGTTAAGTTACCTATCCAAACATTGTATCAGATATTTCTTGTAAATTAGCCCAATCTGTACATATTTGCAGATCAATTTCAAACGTTTGGACCAATATTTGCTAAAATCGTAGACTACTGGACAATCGTCACGGGTGAGCGCTCACACGTCAGGTGACCGTAGGTAAAAGGGGCGGGGCCGTCCCCGTTACCTGTCACTTCGAACAAAGGGTTGTGTAAACAGTGGGCGGAATTATTGGGTAACAATGACCACTGACCACATCAATCAAAAACGGACATAGCAAAAAACTACCCCGATGATTATCTGTTACGCTTGACCATTGGTGACAGGCTTTTCTCAACAGCCAATCAGATTCCGTCCTTTATCCAAGTTTAAGGATAAAACTCTGGCGTTACTGAATCTCAAAACATTAATTAACTTTTTGGAGAAGAGAAGCAATATTTTTCAAGCAGACTTTATCAGGATATACAAACAGTGACGTTTGGAAAAACAACTTTGTGAGTTGTTTTTATAAACAATAACAGTGGACATAAACGTTGTTTATATACCATAACTTATTAATCGGACACAAACAGGACTTTCGGAAAATATTTTCCGTGACATATTAAGTTTGAACAGTTCATTATGATAATGGATAACACCCAGAACTTGACGGGCCGCGATAGTATGACGGATACTGCCTCGTGCATGATGGCAACCTCGCACTTGCTGCAATCATCCATGCATGGGATGAACCCTGACATGCACCCAGATCATACAGTCGACCCTCAAGATCATCTCCAAGACGATAATAACGATGTCAAGGATGAACTTGATATAGACAGTTCCGGCGACTCCGATGACGACAGAAACTTTTCCGGAACTTCTACATTGTCGCAACAGAATCGAAGATTCGCTGATGTGAAACCACCTTATTCGTACATCGCCCTCATCACCATGGCGATAGAGAGTTCCAATTCCGGTATGATGACCCTCAACGAAATCTACGCCTTCATCATGAACAGATTTCCATACTTCAAGGAGAACCAGCAGAGATGGCAGAATTCTATCCGTCACAATCTTTCGCTGAATGACTGTTTTGTGAAAATTCCACGTGCTCCTGGGAGACCAGGAAAAGGAAATTACTGGGCGCTCCATCCGGCGTGCGGTGATATGTTCGGTAACGGAAGCTTTTTGCGCCGCGCCAAGCGTTTTAAGCTCCAGCGCCAGAAGATGAGGGAAGCAGAACAGGCACATGTACAGCATGTGAATTCATTTGGACATTTCAGTCTGTACCCTCCACCATCCGGATACAAGCCTTACCCATCTCTCAACTCGCTCACCCTCGGATCATTCCCCCAGGGTCTTCCTCAGTCCCAACAATACGGCAGCTTAGTTTCCAAACCGGAACCATGGAACCCACCAGGTACCTCTAGTTACAATCCATACTACAGTAGCAACAGTATGAACATGAACATGAACAATTCTATAGGAGCTTCCCTCGGTGGTTCACTCGGAAGTTCTCTAGGAGGATCCTACCTATCAGGGAACCAGGTCCCTCCTGTGCCTACCATGAACAGCTCACTGACAAACTATCCCTCCCTGCAGCAGTCCTACGGATGCGGTCCCCAATATAACAGTCAGATCCGGCTCCAAGCGTCTCAGTAACATTGACAATCGTTTAATGAGTGATTAAGACTATTGTGTTAAATTTGTGTACATCTGTTTGTCTAATGCGTGTGTAAATAGTGATGAGGTAAGAAACATGGTGTCGATAATTAATTGTTCATATTAATTAATACCTTATTATCATATGTTTGCAAACTAATATTTAAGATAATGAAAATAGGTAGATATAAGTATCAAAGTGTTGTAACGATGTATGTATGTTGGTGAATTCTAGTGCTAAAATATCCGATAATCATGACAATCACGATAGGTGTCGCCACGGTGATGCTGTGCACGTGTCTACGCAATTATTTCTTGTCACGTGATGTTTTTAATGTTTTTAACTTATCATTTTTACTTTCCTACATTGTACATATTGATGCAAGATCGAATGGGCGTTCCAGAATTGAGAGTGTGTATGTGTTTATGAGTGTCTGTATGACTTTGATTTGTGTATAAAATGTTTTGAATCTCGACTGTGATAGTGCAATAAATGAATTGAGAATCCAATCTACCTCTCATGGTTTTTATCTTAAAAAGAGACACAAACTGAGAATATTGACGATAGATTTCTTCCACTGAAATATATTTAAATATGTTTATTAATTTTATCCTATCAACATGGAAGAAATTTAAATGATCTAGATATTATTTCAGCTTGTGTCCTTTTAAAATCTGACGTTTTCTGGTGGAGTTCGAGAGAACGCTGGAAAGCAATAAAAAGACCCGAATGACGAAAGACGAACATTTAAATACGACTGAAAATTATCTTAATGTGACTGAAATAACAGATTTACTCTTCTAATATACAAAATGGTAAACGGAAACACATGTACATTATGTAAGGTATAGAAATATCAGGACTGCCAACCAGAACGCAGACGAACAAAAAGACAGATAGTAAAACAGACGAATAAATAAATACAGTCGAAAGGATTGAATTTTAATCACGAATTCATTGAAGGAGAATAATGAGGCTTGATGGTTTTACTATTAAAATTGCACAACTACAACATGTATTTGTATATTATATATATAAGCGTCTGCTTTTGGTTAGTTTTATAGAAGAAAAATGATATACATGTAGTAGAGTAGGGGCTAATGTGTGTTTTTTTTTCTATAGGTACTAACCAGAATCAGACGCCTGTTACGTTATATCACGGATGTCCATTACAATGTAGCGTCGTTTATATTCCTATAATAATTGTAACTAAGGAGTTTCCGATATATAATAAATATATTAGGAAATGTAAATGAAATTATTGTTATGAATTATAAAAAAAATTACCGGATAAAAAAAGAAAAGAAAAATATAATACAATATACAGACTGGTATAAAATAGATATACAATGTAGTTTCTATCGTCACATCGAGTGTTTACGACATATAAGCTATACTTTATACAAATAACCCCTGAAAAATAAAACAAATACAAAAAAAAAAGTTTTTTAATATGATTTAATTATGGTATAAATAAGAACGTCTTTATATTTTACTTTCTACTTTTCAACACTCATGCTCGAGAGAGATATGCATAACTCCGTTTAAAAAAAATATTATATCAATACTTGTAGTATTAAATATAAATCACATTAGTGTCAAAATACTACATCTCAGACTTATTATCATCGATTTAAACAAGGTGAAGTGTGTGTGTATTTTATAAGATTCTAAAAGTTAGATATTTATACTATAACAATCCTCAAAAATTTGAGTGGAGAATTTATTCCATCCAGATGCTTTTGTTTCATTACTCGGGATCTATATGATATTCATTTATGGCACCATAATAACATTTTCGCGGTTTTGTTTCTATACCGTGGATGCCATCCTATGTTTTATGTGACACGCGAAGTTAAGCTAATTAATTTATGCAACAATTTAATAGTTTTAGCACACTCAATTTAATGGATTTATATTTAAAAAGAACAACAACAACAAAACATAAAAAACATAACGATTTTTACCATACTTAATTTAATGAATTTATTCACAACAACTTAATAGTTTTACCAAACCCAATTTAATGAATTTATTCGCAAAAACTTAATAGTTTTACCAAGCTCAATTTAATGAATTTTTTCACAAAAACTTAATAGTTTTACCAAACTCGATTCAATGAATTTATATATATACAAGAAACAATGCTTTCACCACACGATATTGAATATTTCAGACTCACAAATTGAAGATTTTTCTATCAAATGTTTAAAATATATGAATCACTTAATTCAAATAATTATCCAATGCCTTTTTCACTTGTAAAATAATTGTGTACATTTATATGATTCTCGTCTGAATGTTGTTTGTACTTTATATTATGTTTATGTTATCTTCATTGTTGGAGGAAATAAAGAGAATAATAAAAGTCAGCTGTTAAGTTATCCCATCAACTTTATATTACTACCCAAGTTAACTTTCAAGCTCTCCGAAGTCGATCAATCATTTCTCTTTAAAAACGTAGCATCATGAAACCTTTCCCTCCATAGTTTGAGTAAACTTAGGTTCACAAAAATAAATAATTGGAAATAGAAAAAAAATAAAGAATTATGCAGAATTTTTTATTTGTCTGAACAATTATAAAAAGCAAAAGGGATAGATAATAAGATTGTCATCGACTTTTTTTTCAGATACAAAAATGGTTAAATTATTGGACGTAAGTTATAACAATTAATCAGCGTCCTCTTCATAATACAAGTACATATATAAAAACCTTGGCTTTATAATAGCCAAATCTGTCAACAATTGTAAGTAACGCGGATATTTTGTTGTTTCTTTATTAAATTTCTGAATATTTGTATATGCCATCATGTGACTATGCTATTGTTTATTATTTTGTTATTTTTAAGGGAGAAGTCGTTTATAAGTTGATTAAACTTGCTGACTAATCCCTTTGTCATTATTATATGTCAATAAAATATGTTTAAACTAAACTGTAAAAAAAATACTGTTTTTGGTGTCTCAGATTTCGTCATATCCCCGCCCGCTCAGTCCTAATTATCTATAATAACTTTTGTAAATGCAGCTGTTTTCTGCTGTGTTTTAGATATATTTTTACATAGAATAACTTGGGAAAAATGTACGGATAGATGAAATTTTTTTTCATAATATCAGCAACAGTTCTCTGCTCGAGACATATATGATAACATTTTCTAAGGTTCCAGTGAATTTTATAGAAATAATAAAAAGTAATAAATATAGATAACATGAATTTTAACATTTTATATCACGCTTAAAAAATTATAAGTTTTTGTTTGTTTTTGTTTTGCTTCATTAATATTCTTTAAAATTAAACAATATGAAGAATTAAAATACGAGAATATTTTTAATAAGATTATAAGTGTCCGCTGTGTGAGAAAGTACAGTTCACAAATATTAATTCTATTATGATTAAATTAATGAAAACAATTATACAATATTTTGGTTTAAACAGTATTTTATTTTGTAAACAGCAAAGTTGTACACATAATATTTTGGTACATTAAATTGCTGAAAAGGAAAAATGAAAAATAATGGGATACAAGCATGTGGTATATACAGAAATATAAAACTTTATGAACAATTTTTTTGAAAATTATTTATTATCTAATTTATCATTATATCATGTCAAATATCGTCAATTTGTGTTACCGGTGCCTTCCTATGTTTATATAGTTAATCAGTTAGTTAGTTACATACACAATATCGTTATGACCTACGTGTTGTTTTACTAATCAGAATGTGTTTTAACTGTGGAGTACTGTCGTGGAGTATAGATAAAGATTCCGTGATGTTTTTATAACCTCTACACTCAGTTATGATCACAGTATCCAGGACGTCCCAACACCCACAGAAATATATATACTTAAAATTGTTGTTTTTACAATTATTTCAGCAATCTCTATTCCATTTACGAAAAGAACGGACGACACTTTTACATTAAGATTTCTTGCTTTTCCATTTCCAGTTGAGTATTACAAGATGGACTTATTCAAGTGTCAAACCAAACACCACTTTCTTAAAATAATAGTAGCAGGTCAAAACTAATGTAGTAGTAATAGGAGAGGAGGGACATGACCGGACGAGAATTCCGGACGATCTCCAGGAGAAGCTCGGGTAAAAGCTTGTTTGTGTCGCGCGTAAAACAGCACAGAAAATATGTAATAAATTTCATCAATATTGATCATAAGAATTACTTGAGTAACATTTGTTTAATCAGGCATACTTTGGCAGTTTTAAACCGTCATTCTTCTACAAAACAGTTCCTAATCCAGTCCACTACAAGTCGGCTAAACATGCCAGCGGGCTATAGAGAAAGTCATCGGGCCTAAGCTTGTCTGACAACAAAGATCGCCCAACTGTAAATATTCTTCTAGTCAAAGAATACAAAATGTCTACAAATCTCCGCTCCAGTTTCACTTAGTACATCAATATTTCACCGTATTTCCAACAATATTTCCCTAAATCTCGTATGATACCACTGTATCTACAAAATATTGAAATTAAAATGCCGAGGACCTTTCTTATCTGTTTAAATAATACCTGATGATTTTTAAATATTTTCCCACACGGGTGTAAATTTTACAACAATCTGTATCAACATTTCCTGTTAATATTTTTGCATCAGGCACTGGGCTTATTTAAATTTAATCTATTCAACGAGTATCTATTTATTTATTTTATTTATCTATTTATTTTATTTATCTATTTATTTTATTTATCTATTTATTTATTTTATTTATCTATTTATTTAAAACACATTCATTGATTCATTCATTGATTCATTCATTGATTCATTCATCAATAATATCATTTATTTCAGATGACGAGTTTATTTCCAGTTTCATTAAACGAGATTAACATTTGATGGATCATTTTATTTTTATCCCTTTTATCTCTTTTTCACAATTTTCCTTTATCTATTTCAAACTGCAAAAATATGATATTTTTTATATATCATTGTCTTTATGTGAGCATGTGTATACCATATATATGATGACATTTTCATCACATTATTAAACAAATAAAAGTTTAAGAAAAAAGTCATGATCGGTGTGTAGAAATTGTACCTCTTGAACAATAAAAATGTTTTACAAATACCAAGCATATTTTTCAGGTGTTGTTCGGTTAGAAGGTATGCACGTCCTAATCTCTTCACACCGTTAGGTGGCAGGGCCCGAGGGTAGCGTCCGCCCCACCCTGCCAGGTATGGCACGGGTCACCTGTCATTCACCACCCCAACAAGGTTACCGTGTCACGTGCTCGATTCCTAACAAGGATGTCACGAGGATGACGTATACTATTGTCTCTTTGGAGATAGTTGTTTACTTAACAAAAAATATAAGTCAATGAAGCGGTAGAGTTATTCTGCCCGGGGCTCCATTTTACCTTGACAGCCCTTCCCGGACACGCCTGCATGAACTGACCAACCGTGTAATTGACTAATTAATTGGTTGATTTACTGGGCTTAAGAAAACATTATCTGCGTAATTATCAGTAAACGGTTAATTTAATCAACTAATTGCAGTGATGTTGCGTTGGGTGGACTTTGACAAGACATTCCAGTTTCGTGCTAAAACAACAAATACACCATAAACGCATGCTACAAAGGCCATTTCTGCATTCTTTGATGAATACATTTTTGTACTTTTTTAGATAACCAAGACCGCAAAATATTTAATTATTCAGTGTCCAATACCATTCAGTGTGTAAACACAAGGGGAAAAAAAAAATGAAAAGAGAGAAATATATAAATAAATAAATAATAAATAAATAAATAAATAATAAATAAATAAATAAAAAACATAAATGAAAAATAAATAAACGAATAAATAAAAATATATTCGTTATGTTGAATCACTATCTCAATATTTTAAAGATTTTGGTAGAAATTTAGCACATTTTTTTTCATTTTATTCTAACACGTCCTTCCTTGTAGATGAAGGAAGAAATAATTAATAAAATGTTACGGCTTTTTATCAAATAACCACATGATGTCAGGTTGACCGCTACCAACAGAGCGACATACACCTGTTATGGTTGCCCGTATGACGTAGCTCCAAAACCATGAATCATACACTTTGTCCTGTTTACACAACACCTAAAGGAAAATAAAAGAATTAATTAATTATTTTGTTTAATTTTTAATCTTCCACGAGAGAACGGGAAGTTCCCACGAGATCTTAGTCACGTTCTATTTTTATGTTTTGTCAGTTCCATGTTACGTTTTAATTAAACCATTCCACTTTAAACTACTCAATACGGAATTACGTTAGGAGGAGAAAACGGCTGAGAACCCACCAAACACATTAGATTTGTCCAGTTAGCCGTACAAAGTAGCTCTTACAAATAGCCAATCGCACAATATACACATTAGCGACAATAATGGACACCAAACTGGAGTTTTAATGGAACAAGGCCGAAATAAGTAACCAGCTGCGATGACCATTGTCCAGGGATATTGATCTCATTAGGACCGGACAAACTACCTAAACATCTTAAGCTTCAAGCACAATATTTACTCAGAAAATTACGCCAAAACCCTTTGTTTTTGTAAGCACCTCTAATCCATATGGAAAAGGCAAAGGGGACTTTTAGCTACTATATAGATCTAACATACGGGCCGTAATACGGAATGATAATCCCGCCCCTGGGGTCTCATCGTCCCGTGGGGTGTTTGAGTAAATAATGACTCGTCAATTGTACGATTTTCAATATTGACCCACACTGGAACAAGTACAATATAAGCTGTGCTTCACAATGTTTTGTGTCCGCGGTTATTAAGTAGTTAATTTCTCCGTCTATATTTTTCTGATTGCAAAAAATATTGTTGTTGTGTCGTCTGTAAGAGACATCGAGCAGTGATATCTTCGTATAATGGCCCGCTAGCCATTGAGCGGTAGGTACCAAAATTTAAATTCTAGTATATCAGTTATTGAACTTTTGCTCTGATATGCCCCAAACTCGACCAAGCACGAAATTGTCTAAACACCAATGATTTTCCCACTCACATGTAGCCATCGACATTCTAACAAACACACAAACAAACAAACATAGATGATACTGCCCGATAGTCAACAATATGATGCTGTCTTTATTATTCTTTAGTCTCGCAAATCAGCGTTCTTCCCCCCTCCCCCCCATAAAAACAAAACAAAACAAAACAAAACAAAAACAAAACATACAACAAAAGCAAAAAACAAAAAAAAAAAATCAACGAAACAAAATTTCGTTCCGCTGAACAGCGTTTTTTTCGCGAGAACAAAACGAAGTGACATATTTTGCCCCGCTAATTGTCGTTATATGACCGGACATTACCTGTCACATTTTTGATAGTTTTTTTTATACTGGTGTTTCTAAAAGAAATAAGAAATAAAAACCAACATTTTAAAAAGTAAACGCCACCAAATAAGAGCACCTTTTTTAATGGTATTTGTACATTAATCTTTAATGATATATATTTTAATTCATCAGAAACAACATTTCCTCGTTCATCTTACATCAAGATTATTTAACTTCTATTGTTTTATTTTTTACAATTATTCTGTAGTCTCTTAAGAAACCTACGGATGTAAGTCGCTGTTGTTTATACCATGTATGTCCGTCACGGATGGGGTGTGAGGTCCTAAATTGTATATTGACGTTAAAAGTGACAACTATGCAATCTATTTGTCCAATTTATGTAAACAGAACAGAGAGAATTGGAGGCTTTTAGGATTGTGAGGAGGCGAGAACTCACGCTCCAGGAATGTGGAACGAGGGGAAGACATGGCCTGGTCTCATTGTGACAACTTCTCCAAGATTGACACAATCAATATTGACCAAGAGAAACCAATCTAAACCAAATATATACGTATTAAGGGTCAACACCGAGGCCTAATCTATTGGGGAGTGGGAAAATATTGGCCCGATAGGTTATCCAATGTTTGTTTGAATTCCTTCACACCCCTCCTAGCCCAAACCATACTCATTATTCCTGGCTTCCGGAATATAAATACATCGAGGTGATATATGTTTTTGTGACCGGTGTGTCTCCAAGCCATCTGGCGGGGAATATTTATCCACGTTCCAAAATTCTATGGATAGCGAAAATTACTCAAAGCTAAAAGAATTAAGGTAGATGAAAGTATTACGTACTACATATTTTACTTCAGCTACGTACATTGCATACAATCAAACATGTATATTTACATTTGCTCCGCATTTCCCCATTGACACAATGCAAAGAGGCAGTTGTCACCATAGGCCTATATTTACCATTGTATGGCGCTGCCACTATATAACCCTACCAATTCAGTTGCGAGTTCACCAGCTTATGAACTGCCAACTGAAATTTGAATTTGAAAATTTCAAAAAAAAATCGCACGACAAATAAAAAATCGCAGATGGTAAATATAAGCATTGAACGGCTTTCAGTTGGCATTCATAGTCAATATGAATGCCAACTGAAAGCCGTTCAATGCTTAAATAACACCCAGCGCCTCGTGCTATAACACCCAGCGCCTCGTGCTATAACACCCAGAGCCTCGGGCTATAACACTCAGTGCGGCAGTTGGTGCAGTTTTTAAAATTGACGAAAATGGTAAAGCAATGCAATATAAGTATTGAACAGTGGTTTTAATGTTGTTATGCTCGACATGACAGCAAGATGTATGGTGGGTAAATGCAGCACGGGAACATTTGCCCGCCACGCATCTTAAATGTATGTAGGAAAAGGTAGTCTGATCTCTAGAAAACGTCACCTTAAAACACTTCTGTGTAAATATATCTTTACCCCCCCCCCCCCCCCCCCCCCCCACCCCCCGGAACGTTCCCCTACTACGCTATTCTCTTAACTTGATGTCTATATCTCTCAGAAATGTCACCCTAAAACTCTAGAATCGTCAACGGAAGATGGATAAGTAGGGAATGGAGACATTTTTTATTTGAACATATACGACTTATCTCTCTTTATCCGCCTTTAGATACTAGAATTTCCCAATTAGAATGTGTTCATTTGACACTCTCATATACCACCATTTCACAACAACTACCGGTGGTTATTGAGCAACCAGCCAATATCTTTCTCAACTCCCCCTGGAGCAACAGCCGGAGCTGCCATTCAGCGCTAAAAGCTTACACACTGCATCATTTGCAGCTGAGTGAGGCGGGATTCGAACCCGGTCACGTAGTCCTGTCTCCTGGCACTAGACCACAAGCTAAACTCAACATCAAAGCTGTCAGGACAGTCTCTTTATTCTCACACCAAACAGATACATTAAGAAATTATAACGATATATGATGTGTTCACAACTCTATATATTGTTGCTGAAGAAGGCTTGATATAATCCGTGATATATAGGGGAGAACTGGGTAACTAAGCAAGCGTAAAACTAAAATGGCCGGAACTTCCTGTACTAGTGAATCACGCGAAAGTCTCTGATCTCTGCCCCACCCTCTAAAAAAAGAAAGATAAACAAAAAGCTGTATTTCTGTAGAATACATTACCGTGCATCACAACTCCATCTCCCTAACCTGATCTCTTTATTTCTATGGAAACAACATCTTACAACACGACTCCATATCTATGGAAACTTTACACATCAACACTACTCTCTGAGCAATGTCATATATAGTATTTCTTTTACAAATGTCCCCATACAACATAACAATTCAAACATGTTGGTGTGTTGGCCATCCAACTTGGACATTTTGAATTTACATAACTATGACTTATCTCCCTTTAATCGTGTTTTCAGAAAGCTCATATTGGCAATAAAAGTATAATAACAAGAGGATATTTAAATAATGATCTGTTACAAGATTATAGCTTAGAGTCGACATGAAAACAATTTGGGTGACAGATAAATAGAAAGACACCTTCGTGGCTATTTCTCATTGACTCAAATCATATTGCTATCGACTACGTACTAGTATCAGTAACGTAAAATCTGAATAAAAAAAGGCATTTAAAATCCCCAATTACCTAGACAAAATTGATTGTTAAGCACAAATGTGTTTATTTGTGACAAAACTGACGATAATAACACTTTATTACAGTTTATCTGTATTAATAAATCATTTAGAAGATTCTGCGTTCATGTTTAAACTTCATACGCCTGGGTTTATGGTAATTTCAGATGAAATATCCCCTAGAAGTTGTAAATGAAAGGTTCTCTAATATATCATTTGAAGCAGATTTTGCTGAACACGACTGAACATGTTTCTTTAAAACAGGTTTAGAATCAGTACATTATTACTGTTGTCTCGACAGGAGGAATACTTGTATTTATTGGTCACCATACCAGCACATTTTCAGCTGACAAGATATAGGTGTAGTGAAACGAAGGAAGTAACTCTGAAATATGAGAAAGTACATTATGTACGTTTTGTTGTCTTATATGTGAAGAAGCTCACTTTATTCTATTTTCATCGTATATATGTACTGACCACTCTTGTGACGTACTTTTTGGCTGTTTCGGTAAATCATTCGTAACCTGATGTACACGGCAGGCTTGCATAAGCCGGTATACTCAAACATCCGATTAAGATTTGGACATAAAAAATATTTTTGAAAGTCAGGCAGCTACAATTATTATCTGCATAATTTTTAACAGATAAAATTACCACACATTTCATTAATCTAATTCTGTGGCTTTTTGGTTAATTGATAAATAACTTTACAAGTATTTACACCTGTATGTGTGTGTACATTGCACATCGTGTAAGTTACACCCACTTCACTGTGTCACTAACGATGAGTGTGTTGTCCGCAAGGGACAGATATGCTAATTTAATTACAACATAATTAATAGGAAGCAATGATTTGAATAATATCTAACCACAAAGTCTAAATAAAGTCATATAAATCACGTGATAATGCAATGACGAGATCCTCCTATCTGACCGACAGCCAGGGTCGTCTACAGCAGGAACATTAGAATAACCTTACCACACGACAGGTGCCTACATGTATGTTAGATATAATCAATTATAATTTTTTTCTTATCACATATACAACATAAGAAATAATTCAGTATGCAAATATTACAATGGATGCCTTTCCCTTGCGTAACGATGGAGAAATGATAAGATGATAAAGCAGGAAGTAGGATTTCCGTTAAAGACCCCCCCCCCCCCCCCCCCCCCGCCCCCCTCATATATTCTCTCTTCACGATAATCATCTTAAGAAGGATACCAGTTCTTATTCCGTCATGTTACCAATATTCACCATCAAATGCGTAAACTTCATATCCCCGATAATCATCATAAAATATGTCCAGTTGGTAGTGTTAGTTGTCTAGTGGGGATGCGGGAAAACTTGGAGCCATTCAACAGCTACTACAGCACGATTTTAACATTTGCATTTGAAAGCTTTAATTATTGAAGGCGGTCTTGGCTTAACCCACAGAAAGTAACTTCAACACAGACGGATTTTCAGTTTCAACATACATGTATCTTTCATTTATAGAGTTTTCTTACAATATTGACAAGTTCAGATTAAGTTTATTTGGACGAGTCTTATTCTATTTATCTTCTCATCAATGTTCCTAATTAGTGAAGACATGTCCTTAAATTGATTTTTTTTCTACAGGAAACCATTATTGGATAAAAGGTGAAAACATCTTAGATAAGAACCATCCTTAAATTCCCTAATTGTTTCCTACGGGAGATTTTAAGTTGAGGAATTCCCTAGTCAGATAATGATTACAACATACTGTTCAATCAGACACACAGCACAGAACAAACTATTTACATGACTATCAATATCGCCTTGCGAGTAGACATGTTAACGGAATCGTAATTCTAACTCTCAATCGATAACGTGAAGAAAGAAATGACCAAAATATAGATTTTAATAGAGGCTATTGAACAATTACAAGGATACTAAGTGGTCCAGAGGGTAAGCGTCTTCTGTTTAGTTGTAAATCGTCAAAATCAAACTCTGTTGCGCTCTCAAAGTGAGAGCAATGGTGAAGGAGGCGACGGGACCAGTAAGCATATGAACGAGATTTAAACACGCATGGCTGAGCACGAGAACATAGAATCCTTCTCAATGAGGTTACGACATCGACTGTAAACCCCCTCGTGGTCTTCACACAAGTACTTTCTTAAAACGAAGGAATGTAATATACCTGTTTTAGAGTCTTCTTCGTTGCAAGATAAAATGTGTTTTTAATTGGTTTAAGTAGCAAAATTGATTGATGATCAATCCACGTACAAAATTTGTGAATTTATTCAATTAAAGTTGGTTTACTATTAATTCGAATAAGTAGTAATTTCGCCTTGTAGTGGTTGGTGACTACCTCACTGAACAACATACGGAAGGCCCATCTTATGTCATTCAGAAATAAGAAGAAAAGTGTCTTGCCCAAGGACACAACAAACCTACCTACTTTTCTGCTCAGTTGATCAATGCATTCAATGCTGTTTCATCAAATGTTCGTTCTAGTGTCATGAATAGTATATGAATTTACTACGAGAATGAACAAAAAACTGCATTATAGTGTTGTTTGATCTTCTAGTACATGTCGGTAATGATTGGGGCCGAGGTTTTTCAAATCTTGCGACAGGTTACCTGATTCTTCTAATAAAACCGGGGACGGACCAGGCCTTGTGACAGACAGACTGTTTCCTGTATAATACCGGGGACGGACCAGGCCTTGTGACAGACAGACTGTTTCCTGTATAATACCGGGGACGGACCAGGCCTTTGTGACAGACAGACTGTTTCCTGTATAATACCGGGGACGGACCAGGCCTTTGTGACAGACAGACTGTTTCCTGTATAATACCGGGGACGGACCAGGCCTTGTGACAGACAGACTGTTTCCTGTATAATACCGGGGACGGACCAGGCCTTGTGACAGACAGACTGTTTCCTGTATAATACCGGGGACGGACCAGGCCTTTGTGACAGACAGACTGTTTCCTGTATAATACCGGGGACGGACCAGGCCTTGTGACAGAAAGACTGTTTCCTGTATAATACCGTGGACGGACCAGGCTTTGTGACAGACAGACTGTTTCCTGTATAATACTGGGGACGGACCAGGCCTTGTGACAGACAGACTGTTTCCTGTATAATACCGGGGACGGACCAGGCTTTGTGACAGACAGACTATTTCCTGTATAATACCGGGGACGAACCAGGCTTTGTGACAGACAGACTGTTTCCTGTATAATACCGGGGACGGACCAGGTTTTGTGACAGACAGACTGTTTCCTGTATAATACTGGGGACGGACCAGGCCTTGTGACAGACAGACTGTTTCCTGTATAATACCAGGGACGGACCAGTCTTTGTGACAGACCGACTGTTTCCTGTATAATACCGGGGACGGACCAGTCTTTGTGACAGACAGACTGTTTCCTGTATAATACCGGGGACGGACCAGTCTTTGTGACAGACTGACTGTTTCCTGTATAATACCAGGGACGGACCAGGCTTTGTGACAGACAGACTGTTTCCTGTATAATACCGGGGACGGACCAGGCCTTGTGACAGACAGACTGTTTCCTGTATAAGACTGGGGACGGACCAGGCTTTGTGACAGACAGACTGTTTCCTGTATAATACCAGGGACGGACCAGCCTTTGTGACAGACAGACTGTTTCCTGTATAATACCGGGGACGGACCAGGCCTTGTGACAGACAGACTGTTTCCTGTATAATACCGGGGACGGACCAGGCTTTGTGACAGACAGACTGTTTCCTGTATAATACCGGGGACGGACCAGGCCTTGTGACAGACAGACTGTTTCCTGTATAATACCGGGGACGGACCAGGCCTTGTGACAGACAGACTGTTTCCTGTATAATACCGGGGACGGACCAGGCCTTGTGACAGACAGACTGTTTCCTGTATAATACCGGGGACGGACCAGGCTTTGTGACAGACAGACTGTTTCCTGTATAATACTAGGGACGGACCAGCCTTTGTGACATACTGACTGTTTCCTGTATAATACCGGGGACGGACCAGGCCTTGTGACAGACAGACTGTTTCCTGTATAATACTGGGGACGGACCAGTCTTTGTGACAGACAGACTGTTTCCTGTATAATACCGGGGACGGACCAGGCCTTGTGACAGACAGACTGTTTCCTGTATAATACCGGGGACGGACCAGTCTTTGTGACAGACAGACTGTTTCCTGTATAATACCAGGGACGGACCAGGCTGTGTGACAGACAGACTGTTTCCTGTATAATACAGGTGACGAACCAGGCTTTGCAAGTGGCATGGAAAAAAATGAACGTGCTTCAAACTGATTTATTACATGATGCGTTTTATTTTCCTTAACTATACGCATAAGCTATACTTTGAATTGATTAATATACCTTTCCTTGTTTTACACTATGTAAAAAGTAGACAATAAAAATGCTATTTGAAGCACATCCTCTTCAAATGCTATTAACCAGGTTGATAGTAAAAAGTGCTATTAACCCGGAATGAGCGTATTCATATTTTCGCGGTTTTTTTTGTTTGCTTCGTACATTCTGGTTGGACAATGCATTTGTCATATCCCTTCGGATTGTCTCTACCATCACTCCTTGTATTACTTTAAAAGTCCGAAAGCGCTTTCGACAACGTAAGCGTTTTTTTCGAGACCAAGACGAATCAGACAGAGTTTGTTTACTAAAATCATTAAAGTGAATGGTACAGGAAACATTTTGGAAAATGGCTTCACCTACAAGTTTCGAAAATCTGGATGAAGAAGTGCTGGACAGGATTTGTTTTTCTGAAAAACACGGCGCTTAACACAGCAATTAATAAAAACAGCAGTTAGCCAGCTGAAATACCATCTTCGTGAAAAAGCATTAGGAACAGTGGAGGATATGAAATCTCGTTCGAGAGAAAAATGGAATGATTTGAATGCTGATATAATAATATGATATATGAAATAGCTTCGCCTCGGGAAATAGTTCATGTCTCGAGGGACAGTAAAAGTGCAATTTCCCTCACATGTAACATCAATGACAAAGAGCATTATGTATACTAACTAGCTTCTGTTACTTAAAAAGAATGACAGTTATGATTTCAATAAGTTGTTTACGTCAAACTATAAAGCCACCAACGTAGATAGCGAAAAAGGGAGAGAGGTAAAAAAATCAATTAGTTTGTTTACTATCATGGACACCACTTAGGACTCTGTCACCTGCAGGGGTTCCGGCACTTAAATCGACACGTTCAAAGTTAACCCTGCAGTAAAACATGACGTGTAAGTTACTAATTTACTTTTTATCAAGATGGTAGCCCTAAATCGAGACGGCTGGGGTTAATAGCAAGAATTCCTTTTCAATTCACACGCATTAAGTTGCTAGCCATGGAATAACATTGAATATCAATGGTGATATAGCCGTTTATAAGGGGGAGTGGAAATATTGACCATCAGTGATGATTTGGTTTGGTCTACAGATTGTACGTCTCCGCGGTTACTGTACATGTACTCAGGCGATGTGAGAGGGCCTGCATGTACCCCCTCAGGTGAGTCTTGTCCTATTCATACGGTACGACCACAGAGCCGGACAGCTCCATAGGACAGGGTTGGGCTTGAAAATGATAGTTTTTGCATTTTCTGCAAAAGAAATATATTTGTAAATGTTTTAGGTTTTAAAAACACAGTCGAAAAAAAAATGAACAAATTTGAAAAAGCAACAACTAAGATGAGTATGTTGCATTCACCTAATTTTACATCTGCTCCATTTGACATGAATTCTGTAGAACCATTAACCATCTCCAAAGTGGTTAGCAATAATCGTGCACCACAATGCCAACGTAATCTACAGTATCTACAGTAAATCTGAATGAGCTTTAACAATCCAATTAATATTAGCAAGGTAGTAAATGGTGAAATGATACATGGTATATATACAATTACCTTATACAATACATTTTTAAGAACAGCAAGATGCAACAGGCATGTCTGCATTAGAGACATCAGATACATGGCCTGGATATAGCGTTTAGTACTTGGGTGTCGAGTGGGTGTCATTCAGATAAGCTCCGTGCGGATGTTGATCGACAGACCAATCGAATGTTAGGTACAGCCAAGGGTGGAGTCGTATACGTAGGGAAGGGAGTATTGTATACACAACAGACACAAGATTGTCACTTGTATGCCAGTGAACTACTGGCGTTTGCTTCTCCAGAGAAAAAAATCTGCTTACGCATATATTCCGCCGTATTGGACCTAAGTGACAGTATCTGACCATCAGACACAGCGAAGTCATTGTACTATTATATAGACATAAGCTTTGCATTGTTTCTATAATGTATCTTATATCGAGCTGTCTCCTCCTCCTCCTCATGCCAGCAGTCGTATCCACATTCCCGTCTGGCTGCCAACAGGGAGTGAACTGTCACCTACCGAACTGTTTCTGTAGCACATTTGAACACTTCATGAAACGCAGTGATATCCCACAGATGGTTTATTTTGGGTTGGACGATGCCGTGACAGGAGCTGCATACGACTTTTACAAACTTTTGTTTAGGAAGGAAAGAACAAATCCAAACGGTTGTCCAATATCTTTAACACTGTACATTTCCCATGAGTATACCCACTACGATGTCGTGCGGGAATATCGAGATCTCGGATACGAACTGGCCGTGCACAGTGTCACCCATAGCAACATTAACACGGGCGAAAAAGTGTTGAGTGAGGCGCGCGATCAGAAGATCAATATCATCAATCTGGCTGGAGCGAATCCTGAAGATGTTGTTGGCTGGAGAAGTCCATTTCTACAGACGGCGGGAGACAGTCAGATAGACATGCTGGCACAGTTAGGGTTCGAGTACGATATTTCATTTACGTACAAACGTGCACACATGCTTGAAGACAATCCCTTTCCTTTTACATTGGACTACGGATGGCCATATAACTGCCATATTCATCCATGTCCCAATCAGAATCACTCTGGATTCTGGGAAGTTCCGGTGAACGCTATGCGGGATTACAAAGATCAATTTCCTTGTGCTTTTTTCGACAGCTGCTACAACAGACTGGCTACCGAGGAACTGGTCTATAAGTACATCATGGACAATTTCCTTAGTAGCTACGATGGTAACAGAGCTCCTTTCGGGTTGCACATGCACTATGCCTGGTTACTTTCCCTACACAACTTGAAAGGTTTGGACAGGGCCATACACGATATGATGCAGTACCCGGGCGTGTACATTGTTAACGTTAAACAGATGCTAGAGTGGATGAAACGTCCCACAAAGCTTTCTGAACTTTCCAGCTTTGAACCCTGGGGATGTGGTCTAACAACCCCAACACCACACATAACAACTACTACAACGACAACAACACCAAGACCAACAACGAACTCAGCTACAACAACACCAAAACTAACAACGAACTCAGCTACAACAACACCAAAACCAACAACGAACACAGCTACAACAACACCAAAACCAACAACGACCACGACAACTACAACAACACCAAAACCAACAAAGAACACAACAACAAAACAAATAACTAAACCGACGATGGCGACAACAGAAACTCCAGAACCGACGACATTAAGCCAACAATCGACAACAAAAACAAGTGAGCCCCTCTCACCAGGCCCTATACCTCAGGAAGATTGTCAACAGGAAGGAAACTGCCACCTGCCGGATTGTTATTGTGCTGGTACGAGTATTCCAGGAGGACTTCCGGTATCAGACACACCACAAATGGTATTCTTTGCTATAGACGGTGTAGCGAACTATCTGGTGGATGTAATTCTTGGTAGATTATTTCCAACTTCTCTGAAGAACCCTGACAATTGTCCGGTAAGTGCTACGTTTTTTGTCTCCCAGGCGGGTTCGATTACAATGTACCTGACGCTTTTGAAAAACCGCGGTATGGAAATCGCAACCAAAGGCATAAGCGGAAGAGAATTTAATGAACAAGACGTTCTTAACGATGAAATGAAGTTACAACTTAGCGAACTGGGTGAACTGGACATCAAACCGAAAGGCTGGAGGAGTCCAACTATGAAGCCATTAGGGGATGGTCAATTCGAAAAAATTATGAAGAATGGTTATCTCTACGATTCTACGTTAATCAGTCCTCGAGAGAATGCGGGTGATAAGTACTGGCCATTTACCTTAGATTATGGGTGGAAGGGATCTTGTGCGATCGCTGACTGTCCCAAGGCTGCCTATCCGGGGTTATGGGAGGTTCCCAACACTCCAGTTATAGATTATCGCAATCTCTACACCTGTAGCTTTGTGGATGGCTGTATTTATTCTCCCCCTACAGCTAACGACACGTTCAACTTCCTTTGGAATAATTTCAAAGCTCATTATCAAACAAACAAAGCACCTTTCGGAATACATCTACGTCTTATCTGGTTCTCACATCCATTCTATGCAACTAATTTAGAAGGGTTGCAAATGTTTGTTGACAAATTAAGCACGATGAATGACGTTTATATTCTGGCCATCAAGGATATACTTCAATGGATGAAAACCCCTACGTCTTTACAGAACCTCCTTATCAACAGTCCATGGAAGTGCTGAAGGTTACATCTCACTACCATTCTTTTACTTATACAAATATTTTATTAAAACGTGTGTTTACAATGTTTTGGAGTCAAATGATATTTCGATAAATTTTCCTATTAGATTAGCACTGATAAGACGAATGAGAAAAACGACATCAGAGTACAATCAATCCTGCCTTAGCGACCACCTGATTGAAGCGCCCCCCTCTTTTATGCGACCGTATTTTTCCCGAACCTTATTTACTATACCATTGACCTGAATTAAGCGACCACCTGTCAGACGCGACTAACGACCATGATTTGTGTGTCCCAAATACTTAAAACGATATTTTTTCAACGACTTTCTGAGTTTTAAAACGTAAAAAAAGGCACAATCAAGATGAAACCGGACGAACTTTTCCGCTTTTAAAGATTAAGAATACTTTAGAAATGCATCAAATTTCTTATTCTGTGTCTCAGAAAATTTCTTCAATTCCTATTTCCGCCCTGATAATAACCAAAAACGAACGAAACTACTTTATTTCCGAAATGAACATGGGACGAAAAGACGTTCTAGCCATTCAGACAATTTACATGGTTTTGATTGATAGGAATACAAAACAAATTGCTTGAGAAGCATAAAAAGAATGCATAAACAATTAACTGACTGTTTAAATGAGATTTATATTCTTTTTGAGACACAAGAACATTTTCCAATGGAAAACGTCTCCGTTATGATAAAGGACATGCAGTAACGTGACTAATAATCCGTATGGAAGACCGGAACAGGATTTCAGGGAAAAAAAGTATCAGGCACTGGAAATAATCAAATTGCCATTCAACCTGTTTGATTATTTTTCATTTTGAATCAAAAAATATTGTAACATGCTTTGTCATACTAAAAGAATTATTTTTGTTTTTGTTTTAATTTTTTGTTTTGTTTTTCTTTCGTTTTTTGTTTTGTTTATTTTTTATTCTATTACATGTTAACATTAAAATACATCTATTTCTTTCTTCGATTTCCCTTTTGGTCTCTTAATTGATACATATTTGGTTATACATACAGTCAAACCTGCCTTAGCGACCACCTGAATTAAACGACTTCCTTTCATATGCGACCGTATTTTTTCCTCCCAACGTTATTTACTATACTAGTGACCTGAATTAAGCGACTACCTGTCAGACGCGACTAACGACCATTATTTCCGTGTCCCAAATGCTGAAAAGCGACTTTTTTCAGCGACTTTCCGAGTTTTAAAACGGAAGCAGAAGTCATAATCAAGAAGAAACCAGACGAACTTGTCTGCTTTTAAAGATTAAAAAATACTTCAGAAATGCATGAAATGTCTTATTCTGTCTCAAAAAATGTACTGAATTTATTATCTTTGCCCTGATAACACCCAAAAACGAACGAAACTGTACTTTACTTCTAAAGAATGAAAGAAGGAGATGGGATATGGCGAAAAAACCGCCTCGCCATTCAGACGATTTTCACGAAATTTTGATAGATAAAAATACAAACATTTGCTTGGGAAGTATGAAAAAGAGTGAATAAACAGTCAACTTACTGTTTAACTGAAATTTATGTTCATTTTGAGACATTAGGACAGATATTTGCCAGTTAAAAACGTCTCCATCGTTATGAAGGAAATGCAGTTACGTGACTAATAATACGGACGGAAGTCCGGACCAGGAATTCAGGAATGCAAAAAAAATTTTTTTTTTTTTTTATGTAAATGTACCCGGCACTGAAAATAATCAAATTAGCCATTCAAACTCTTTGATAATTTTTTGTATTAAATTTTTTTTATTGTAACATGCTAAAAGAATTTAAATATATATATTAATGAAAATAAAAGAAACTGAATTATTTATAAAAATAAATATTATACTACATACATATGTAGAAATGGGGATATTTTTTATATATTGTCCATTATTATAAGCATTTTATTTCATAAAGTGAATAGTGATTTTTCTTCTTTTTTTTTCTTTTTTTTCTTTCGTTTTCCTCAAGAGGTCTCTTACAGATTTGATTATATTCACAATCTTAATTGATGACTGAGGTAATTCCTTGACATATATGTACTAATACTTGTAGCTGATAAATTTTACATATGTGACAGAATAATTATGAACTTTCCTTTTCGGGTAATTTTCTTTGAACCTGGATTAAGAGACCACCTGTCATATGTGACCTTTTTTATTGACTCCCTTGGAAGGTCACATATGACAGGTTTGACTGTATATGTATATGGCAGAATATTGATAGAACTTTCGGGTTATTTTCTTTGAACCTGGATTAAGAGACTACCTGTCATATGTGACCTTTTTAATGGCTCCCTTGGAAGGTCACATATGACAGGTTTGACAGCAGTTATATTATTAACCACAGATAATGCTTATGAGAAAACGACAACAGTATGGTAATAATACTTAGTATTCGACATCAGAGCGGTGCTGTTACTTATTAATGATACGACGAATAAGAAAAGTACCGCAGGAGAAGCGACACCAGACCAGTAATATTGTTTACTACAGCTAAAGCTAATGAGACAATTATATCAAAGTGGTAATGTACGATGTCAGAGAAGTAATATCATTTACAACAAATAAGGATGAGAAAAACGATATCGGAGTGGTAATGTTATTTACTAAAGGTAAGACTAACAAGTAAACGACATCCGGAAAAAACCCCGACATCAGATAATGCCAATGACGACGGGGATATTATTTGCCAACTATTAAACTATTGAAAAAATGTTATCAGATTGACAATATTATTTACTACATATAAGGCAAAAAAGAAACCGACATCAGGAGAAAACGACATCAAATTGATAATATTATTTACTACAAATAATACATAATTATGAGATAATGACAACAGAGTGGTGATATTATTTACTACAAATAATACATATGAGATAACGACAACAGAGTGGTAATATTATTTACTACAAATGATGTAATGTAATGTAATAATGTACCATAGATAAGGCTGAGAAAACGACATAAAGAGAAAACGATATCAGCGTTGTGATATAATTTTACACAGAAAAAAATAATAGGAAAACGATATAAACAGAAAACAACAACATAGCAGCAATATTATTTACCACAGATAAGACTAGTAAGAACATGCCATTAAGAAATAAACGATATCAGAGTGGTTATATGATTTACCACAAATAAGGTAAATAGGAAAACGACATCAAGAGAAAACGACAACATAGCAGCAATTTTATTTACCACAGATAAAGATAGTAAAAAAAATGACATAAAGAAAAAACGACATCAGAGTGGTAATATGATTTACTACAGATAAGGCTAATAGGAAAACGACACCTGAGTTGTATGTTGTAACGATTTCCCTCCGTTACCTGGGTTTATGGACTTTGATACTTGACAATCCCCCAGGATATTATGAAGGTATTTCAAACCGGATCTGATAATCAACCAAAGACATAAAGGTATAATATGCTAAATCGTGTGAGTGATGTTGACAGAGACAGCGTTCACAATTAGATTTCTCGTTCACCAGAAATAGGAAATCCAGTACACATGAAGATGAAAATTGTATATGCAATATTATTTACCAACGATAAGGCTAATCAGATAACGACATGGAGAGAAAAAGAAAATCAGAGTGTTAATATCATTTACTACAGATCAGGTAAATAAGAAAACGACATCAATTCGGTGATATTATTTATTTCATATCAGGCTAATAGGAAAACGGCATCAATTTGGGGATATTATTTATTTCATATCAGGCTAATAGGAAAACGGCATCAATTCGGTGATATTATTTATTTCATATCAGGCTAATAGGAAAACGGCATCAATTTGGGGATATTATTTATTTCATATCAGGCTAATAGGAAAACGGCATCAATTCGGTGATATTATTTATTTCATATCAGGCTAATAGGAAAACGGCATCAATTTGGTGATAATATTTATTTCATATCACGCTAATAGGAAAACGACATCAATTTGGGGATATTATTAACTAACTATTAAGCTATTGATAAAATGATACCAAAATTGTTTTACCACCTATAAGGCTCATTCTCACAAAACATTCATCTATATTTCTCACGTCACATTTATCTATCTTTCTCACATCATATTTATCTATTACTCTCATAACAATGCCATATTACATTTGCATCATTCTTACGTTACATTTATCTATCATTCCTACATTATAATTATATCTGTCTCTGTCATATTAGTGTCACGTTACATCCATTCATGTGAGACTATGATAAATACACGATTTTTAGAAATAATTGGTCATATGTCCTTTATTTACAACGTATTCTAATCCAATGTTCTTTTTACCGAGACGAAATTTAACTTATTAATTCCATATAAAGCAGAATTTCTCGAAATTAAGAAAAAATGTTCCAGTTGATTTTATCGAATTACGACAGGTTAATGGTCTGAAATAATCAATAACTATACAAGAGAGTAGCTGACGATGACATGAAAGTAGTAAAATCCAACGTATTTTTTCGGAACGCAACTCATTTTTGAATTTAAACAACTGTGACTTATCTCCCTTTACTCGTCTTTCAGACAGAACTTTACAAGCTGATCACAACATTAAAGCTAACAGTGAAGCATATTATCAGTGGATCTCTTACATAAAATAGGTAAACTAAAAAAAGGAAAATAAAATTGATAACGATATGGGTTTTCACATCTCGACAAATAGTGGTAGGCTGAGGAAGACTGGCCTAATCCCCTTTACTTAGGGAGAAAGCTGGGTAACCAAGCAAGCACAAAATGTATATGACTGTTACCGGGTACTTTCCGTACGTGAAAAAGTGTCTAATACTAAAACATACAACCCGAAATAATACATGTCATAAGGCATCAGGTCTGACGTAACAGGAAGTGAACAATTCCGAGAGAAACATAGTGATGATACACTCCTTAAACCCCCCCCCCCCCCCCAAAAAAAAGCTAGAACATATCTATTATTATCTGAAATCAACATAAATCCAGGATGATAATTGTTTTCGAAACATTAATGATAAATAAAAGATGCATATAGATGATATACCATAATCTAGAGTCGATACTGACACAATTTGGGTTACACATTAATAGAATGTAACTGTATGGTTATTTCCCAGATTGTATTCCTATCGACTACGTATTAGTATCTTATCACTGTTCAATGTATATACTTACACTTTTACCGAGTTTTGAAAATCTGAAATAAAAGAAAAAAACATTGCACCACAAACCAAAACAATGAGACAATTATTGAATAAAAAAATGTTTATTTGTGTGTCGTAAAATTGCTGATAATGACATTTCCCATTGTTTGGTTTATTTGGAACAACATTAGACCTACCAGTAAGAGACCAATATCAAAATGACACTTTGTTTGAATCAGATTCCATGACTGGACTGACAGATCTGTGTCGCTTTTAGAAGCGCTAACTGTTTCTTTGCCTTTACATTTAAGAATCAATATAATGTCACATGTATCTGTTTTTTGGGGTTGGTTTAGGAGAATACTTGGAATTCCAGCTCAAGATCTGCTGCACGTAATCGCCTAGCCAGAAGTACCCGCAGCTTATACCACTGCACTAACGTTCCAAAAAAGAACAATACAATGGCGCAGTGATGGTCAGACCGATATCCTGACATAATCAAAGCGACAAATTGTCTGTTTAAATGTTATGACTACATGGATCGCAATTTGTATACATACATATATGTCCGCAAATTGTGCACATATAACATATTCAATATAGTACAACTACGACATCAAACTCGGATTTTAAACCTTCGGATCAACAACACATACAGCGTAGTGCATTGATACATTGTGTTAATGATTAGATATATGACATAGTAAAACGAATCACGAAGGAAGACAATTTTATGTCTGTTCCTTGACCGGGCCTCGAACTATATACGTTTGTTACATAGGAAAATTCTTTCTCCTAAAATCCAATTATAATGTGTTATAATGTTGTCCCTCTAGAAATTAACTTTCATCTATCATATGAATTTACAAATGTACGAGTCTCTGTCCGGTCATAATGATGTAAACAATACTGTTTTAACTCGTCAACAATGTGAAGCACACTTGCGAATTGGCTAATTTGGTGCATGATTTGGTTTTGTCTAACCGAGTAATTCAATGTACCATATATGCCTGTATATATTGATATACTTTCTTTTCGACACTCTAATAAAGATATAATACAATCAAAAACATAAAAACTAAGCATGTGACAGCCACGTAACATACCATTACATATCTAGGTAATTCGATATGGTGAAACTACCACAAATATTAATTCAATGGATTTTTATTTTCAACAACAATTTATAAACGACATCATTAACACTTGTTCATATGTTTACATCGTGTGAGTTACACCCACTTTATGTTAGTAACAATGGTAATGATGTCCACTAGCGACAGAATATGCTAATTTTATAAGACAATAAATGATAGATAAAAATTGTTTAAATTATATTTAACCACTTAATCTAAATAAAGCCATAATAATCACGTGGTCACGCGCGGACGATATCCTCCTGTCCGCCCGACAGCCACGTAATTGTCATACACAGCAGGATTATCAACCTTACTTTACCGCACGACAGGTGCTTTAGTCAGATAATAGTCCATTATACTATTTTTATTACACACAATCTATGAACGTAATTAAATATGCAGATACACTGTATTACAATAGGTGTTTTTTTTACTTTCGTCGCCTAACGATCGAGGAATGATGACAAAGCAGGAAGTCGGATTACCAGCTAATTTCCCCTCCCCCTCAGAGAGCACGACTTCCATAGTTTCTGCTATGTTTCCCCGCATATGCGACATTTAGTATGGTTTCCGTTTTGAATCCTACTTATTTCGCGATATAATAAATCATACTTTCTAGTGTACATTCTTCATGCTTCTGAAAGCTATGTTTACCACTACCACTACTACTACAAAAATATCTTTACATAACTGCCATGATTGAATTGAAAACAAACTAGAATTAATATTTAATTAGAAGCTTGAAAAGAATATTTTGTACAACCTTGAAAAATTAATTTCCTTCAGTCAACACACGTTAAAATGTGACGCATGCATATTTATTATGTTAATAAATCTTTACATTTCCGCGAGACGGTTCGTAGTATAATCTCTTAAGAGATTACTCGGAATTCAATCAATCAAAATACATTTACACAACTGAATCAAAATATGATATGTGGACTATTTACATACTAATTAAAATACGTTTATATCCCAGATATATCTAGATACATTCTTGACATGTTGATGGTCGTAAATCTAACTAATATGGAATTTGGATGATTTTGTTTACATCATGTCTGCTTCCCGGTGGAATATGTGCATATTTGACTTTTTCAAGATGATGAAGCATTGTTGTCAATTCTACATAATAAGTATGATTAAAACATCAATGTCATATGCTATGTAATGATCTAGCTTTTTATCAGCATAAATAAGAATTAGTCATACAGTAAGTGCCACACTCTTTCTAGCAGACACACTGCACCGAGAAATATTAAGATAATCAACATGGCTTTTAAGGTAATACCGACATATGAAACAGCAATTTTAATCAAAAATTGATAAAATGAAAACAAAATATGAACAAATGAGTACAAGGCAAATTAGACCATGCATTTGGGAAGGATAAGTCCTTTCGCTTATTCCAAAATATAGGTCAAATATAGGCCGATATCTGACGCCCTCAAGGTAAGAACAAGGGTTAAGACATCGGAATCAAAAACATATCAATGGGCTCGAACTCATCTCATTTCTTTTCTATGGGCTTCACATCAGTGAATTTTTAAAATGAAGGTAGAGCTTTGACATCGATTTCCATACAAAGGTTTGAAAAATAAGTAAGTGAAATTGGAAAATATGAACTCTGTACAAGGAACTACAATGTGTAAAATGTTTTCAATTTTTGTTATGAATCATTTTGACGCAGATCTATCATTTACGATTCCAGGAATTTTCTCCCGATTCTGTGGTTAGTAGAAATTGTTTAATGTTCATGATTAATTGGGACGTGTTTGAAATGTTATGGTGACAGAGTGACAAGCAAGTCTATATCAGAGGCGTTGTTTAAACACCTCCATTCAATTTATATCTGTAACGGAGGACGCAATCTCAGAGCTGGTTCCCATGGAAACATTGTTCGTCATCACAGACTGAACACCTGTTTATATATAATGATTCTGTTGAACACTTATTCTTATATCTTTTATAAGTAAGTAATTGTCTATCAAACAAACCAACAATGTAGAAAATTACGTTTATAAAAATTCATCCTCCAAACTAAATTGAGAATAATTAAGAGATAAAATGTAAAGATAACAAGTGTACTGACCTTGTATACGATACCAAACAAAGGATACCGACATGTACACCAATCGTAATTCTAACTCAGAGTCGAGAAAACGACAGGAAAAGGTGAACTAAAGGTAGATTTATACCTATACATTTGTGAAAGGGAATAGTATCAGGTGTTTCTGAAGAGTAAGCGCACCATCTTTATTGACAACACTCGCCGTGTAAAAGCAGTTCAAACCCATGCTATGTCACAAACTATATTATATTATAAATATTTACATCCAGTATGCTTGAAAGTATTTGCGAAAAATGATTTCCTTTTTCATAACAACATTAGCTTCATCACAGTGTGTGGCCGTCAGATTTTGTTTTATCTATTTGTGTTCTTTTAGATAAATATAGAAAATCGAAACCTCAACGAGAATACATCACATCTGACTTCCTTTTGATCAAGAAAATAAAATATTTCCCAATGATATCACATGTTAAAATGATAATTCGGATAGGATATTTAGATCAAGTGAAGTAAATATGATATAAATGCATACACTAGGACATACACGTTTTATGGAAACGAAGCCGTAGAATTACACGCTTGTTTCGCAGGCGAGAAGTACTGGAAGCCAACCTTCTGATACTTGAAAACAGTATACCGTAAAGAAATTAAAAAAAAAAAAATGATCCAAACACTTTTGATCTGTGAACAAGCTAGTAGGTAATACGCTTGGTAGACTTCCTGGTATATTTTTTCATATCATTAGCAAATGTCTACATTCGTTCTTCACATTGACATGACACACTGCCATTCTTAGAACATACTATATGTGTTGTGGGACTGTAATGATCACATGATCACTGAAGTGACGTCATTGATCTCATTTTTGAGAAAGATTGCTGTTCCAAGAACTTCACAAACGTTAGAAGGATGAAAACTTGAAATGAAAAGAAAGGTAATGCATTTTGGACAAATGTTGGTATAAGCACAAAGCACGCATTGATATATCTCAGAAACTAACGTAAAACTGGGCTTTATTAAGTTTCTAAGCAAATCATGTCAGAGAGACATAATTCCATTTTCTAAAGCATTTATCAGGACTACCTTGTAAAATTTCAGTGTGTGATATCAAAAAATTGTAATATCCAATGCAGTTATAGCAGTGTTAAACAGTTGATGTTATATGTAAATTGTTAGAATATAGAAAAGAAAATGTCGCTATCTCTAGATCTATTGACACATCACACGTATATGTGTACATTTTGTACCTATTTGTTTGCCATTGTGCATCTTATGCACATGACTCTTAATCCAGGAAGTCTTCTGCGTTCCTGTGTTTGCCTCCAGTTACCATAGATACCGACAGGTCTCCATAACTTTTAGATGATGGGATGTTTACGTTGTGTAGCTATGACCACTGTTTCGTTGTTGGTGTCTGTGTTGTCACCACGGCTTGGCTAACGGTATCAGAGAGTAGTGTTAGCGTCTATCAGTAAAAGGGGAGTGCACTTGTCCTGTTACCGGGGAGAGTCGTTACTAGAGAGATGCTGATTACATGCGTCGCTAGTTGTCTCGAGGGTTTGTGTACGGGTGCGCAGGGATGTTACAGTCAACAAATCACTTAGAAGGGGACTGGGATTGTTTGTCAAGCCATATTTACCAAACTTTTCTATCCCGACACAATAAAAATGTCCTGACGAGGATTTGCGGTGACTGGGTCCGACATAAGTATCACATTTAGGATTTTTTCCCCCTTCAAATCATCCAAAAATGAAGACAGATGCAGGATGATGCCGCCATTATCGCAATGTTTACACGACTACGGCATTCATGTCAGTTAAAGACGAACACCAAAATGGTTATGTTTTGGAGACAGTCGCTGACTGTGTGACAACATACCTCGCGGGGCAGTAAATTTGTTCTCTCCTGCTGTTTTGATTTACAGTGAGTCTGTACTCTGGGCGGAGAGAAGGGGGGTCGCCTATAAACAATGTCGTCCCTGTTGCTTTGTGTCCGTGTTCAGGTTTGCCTGACTGTATTGGGTGTACAAGAAAGGTGATCGCTCCAAAGACAAAACTACTCATGTAAATCTATATCAAAACATTGAAATGCCACATATTCTAGAAGCCAGTCTGTCGCAGCGAGTATCAGACACGAATTTCAAATATTTCTAAATTGCGATAATAAAACGAGGCAGCTGCAGTAAAAGTCAAATAATTTAACAGTAAGAGACTCAAATACAGATTAATCTATTTTTGATTAAATGAAATTTTGTTACAGAAAAGGTGATGATAAAAGAAAAAGCGAAGCAAAATAAAAGAGTATTTAAATATCAATTATTTACCCAGAAAATGAATGTTTTAGTGACATATTTATCAACATACCATTCCCCCAAAATGCTTACGTGTAGCCTTTATTAAATACCGTAGTAGCTATCTATGAAGCTATTCCTTTCGGTGACACCAGTTTAGTTTATTATCGTTAGATCAGTCGTCTGTAGTAGGTAGAACGTCTATAAACCATGTCATTAATGATAAAAAGATAAATCTTATATGCAAAGACGTTAAATCATAAATTTTGTAAGGAAAGTTAACATGTTTGCACATGTACTCTAAGAACATCTGCGACTGGGTTCGGATATTACAGGGATGTCCGGCGACTAACGTCCCGATAAGAGATTGATGTCAAATGCGGAGTTTTTTTTTATTGACAGGCCAATCAAATGGAAGGTATATCAAAGGGTGGAGTCGCACGCGCAAGAGAGAGCGAGTATTGTATAAGCATCACGCAATGTGTAGGAAGTGAAATAAGTTGTCACCTGTATACCTGTGCGATACACCTGAGTTACGGGCGTCTACCTTTCTACAGGTGACGGTGTATATATATAGGTCCCCGACACAGTCTCTCATCATTCTGCCGTAGTAGGTACATGTGACCGTCTCTGGCCTGGAGTGTGTTGCCTTTAGCATTGTCTGTTTGTAACCATCATCAGACACAGCGAAGGCCTATTACATAGACATAAGACTTACATTTTCTTCTATAATGTATCTTATATCGAGCTGTCTCCTCCTCCTCATGCCAGCAGTCGTATCCTCATTACCGTTTGGCTGCCAACAGGGCGTGAACTGCCACCTACCTAAATGTTTCTGTAGCACTTTGCATCACTTTATGAACCGTAGTGATATTCCACAGATGGTTTATTTTGGATTGGACGATGCCGTGACTGGATCCGCTTCGGACTATTACAAAGTTCTGTTCAGAAGAGAACGAAAAAATCCGAATGGCTGTCCAATAACTCCAACTTTGTACATTTCCCACACGTACACCCAGTACAACGTTGTACGAGAATATCGTGACCTTGGATACGAACTGGCCGTGCATAGTGTCACCCACACAAACATTAACACGGGCCCAAAAGTGTTGCAAGAGGCGCGCGATCAGAAGAACAATATCATAAATCTTGCTGGAGCGAAGCCTGAAGATGTTGTTGGCTGGAGAAGCCCTTTCCTAAAGACGGCGGGAGACAGTCAGGTGGACATGCTAGAACAGTTAGGGTTCGAGTACGATATTTCATTGACGCACAAACGCGCACACATGCGTGACGGCAGTCCCTTTCCTTTTACATTGGACTACGGATGGCCATATAACTGCCAGATTCGTCCATGTCCCCATAACAGTCACAAAGGATTCTGGGAAGTTCCAGTGAACGCTATGCGGGATTTCAAAGACCAGTTCTCGTGTGCCTATGTTGATGGCTGCTATAACAGACCCTCTACCGAGGAGCAGGCCTATAAGTACATCATGGACAATTTCCTGAGTCACTATAATGGTAACAGAGCTCCTTTAGGGTTCAATATGCACTACGCCTGGTTTATGTTAAATGATAATAATTTCAAGGCGATGGACAGGGCTATAGAGGATATAATGCAGTACCCCGGTGTATATATTGTTAACGTTAAACAGATGCTAGAGTGGATGAAACGTCCGACAAAGCTTTCTGAACTTTCCAGCTTTGAACCCTGGGGATGTGGTCTGACAACCCCAAAACCACACATAACAACTACTACTACGACAACAACTCCAAGACCAACGACAACTACTACTAAACCAACAACGACTACAACAACAACAACAACAACAACAACAACGACAACAACACCAAAACCAACAACGACCACGACAACTACAACAACTCCGAAACCAACAACGACCACGACAACTCCGAAACCAACAACGACCACGACAACTCCGAAACCAACAACGACCACGACAACAACTCCGAAACCAACAACGACTACAACAACGACTCCGAAACCAACAACAACCACAACAACTCCGAAACCAACAACGACCACAACAACACCCAAACCAACAACTACCACAACAACCACACCCAAACCTGCAATAACTGAAGCACCAAAACCAACGACAAGGCAACAACCACCATCGACTACGAATGCACCGGAAGTGAAACACAAAACACGTCTACCAGGTCCTATACCCAACGAAAATTGTCAACAGGAAGTAAACTGCCACCTACCGGATTGTTATTGTGCTGGTACAAGTATTCCAGGAGAACTTCCGGTATCAGACACACCACAAATGGTATTCTTTACGTTGGATGGTGTAGTGAACTATCAGGTGTACGGGAAGATTAGTAGATTACTTCCGGCTTCTCGGAAGAACCCTGACAATTGTCCGGTAAGTGCTACGTTTTTTGTTTCCCAGTCTGGTACCTTTAGAATGTACCTGAAACTTTTGAAAAGCCGCGGTATGGAAATTGCAAACAAAGGTTATAATGGGGTACATTTTAACAATCAGCATGTCCTTAACGACGAAATGATGTCACAACTTGGAGAATTAGGTCAACTAGACATCAAACCGAAAGGCTGGAGGAGTCCTAATCTTAAACCATTAGGGGATGGTCAGTTCGAAAAAGTTATGAAGAATGGTTATCTCTACGATTCCACGTTAACAGTCCCTCGAGAAAGCAATGGTGATAAGTACTGGCCATTTACCTTAGATTATGGGTGGAAGGAGTCCTGTGTGATACCAGACTGTCCCAAGGCTGCCTATCCGGGGTTATGGGAGGTTCCCAACACTCCAGTTATAGATTATCGCAATCTCTACATCTGTAACTATGTGGATGGCTGTATGTATTCTCCCCCTACAGCTAACGACACGTTCAACTTCCTTTGGAATAATTTCAAAGCTCATTATCAAACAAACAAGGCACCTTTCGGAATACATCTTCGTCATATCTGGTTCTCACACCCATTCTTTACTAAAAACCTGGAAGGGCTGCAAATGTTTGTTGACAAATTGAGCACGATGAATGACGTTTATATTCTGGCCATCAGGGATATACTTCAATGGATGAAAACGCCAACGTCTCTACAGAACCTCCAAACGAACAGTCCCTGGCAGTGTTGATCAATAGTGTTCAGAACATTATGTAGTATTATTCGTTTTAAGTACAGTTCTATCCCCAAAGTGCTAGTTTCATATAGTTTTAAGTTGACGCCCTGTTCGTCGTAAATGCATCCTATTGTTTTACCTATACGATTCATCTAAAGTGTGACCATATCTTCTTTTGAGGTAAATATTTCGGTTCATTTATGTTACCAGAATAAGAAAAACAATAACTATAATAGGGATAGAAATATCTATAACAGCCATTCATGTGGTTTTTATTGTGCTTATCCTCAATAAGCAGTACCTATTTACACTTTACAAGTTATAAAATGTAATATTAGCACGAAAGTTCAGAATATCTGGCCGACTATGCCTTTAGATGAACCGTATTCCAAACCTATTTAATTATACCAAACACGATTTTAAATACCAGATAACATATTTTCATTTATATGTTTATGACCATAAATCAAGTTGTTAATTTATTTTTGTATTCACAAATGTTAATATATTTACCCTTTTGTCTCGTTGTCTATGGAAATGTATTCGTACCATGTGATCGTTATTTTTACGTATGGCATTTACAATCAAATTGTAAATCAACATATACATGTGATGTAGTTTGGTTCTTATGAAATCCATTTATCCCCTGAGGCTGTGACATTTAGATGTACCAAATAACAAAACAAAAGCCCGAAACTGTTTTTATTAATGCTATATGAAATAACGAATATACATATAAAATTATATTACATACATGAAATTTAAAAGTGTTCGGCCTTTTATTCCTTTTTATACAATGTATTCCGTATCTGTCATTCCTACCGGAATTAATTCTTATTACGTTAGACGGATTGTTTTGGACACAACGTATTCCAAATCTGTGTCCTTGATACCTTAGATTGATGCCAATTTATTCATTTCATTTATTGAAATAAAATATAAGAAATTATTTTAAATTATTTGATCATATTATGAAAGGCAGAGTAAAACAGTCTTTAAAAATCGTTTTACTACATAACTGAATAGGATATTTCCTTTAAACATTCTGAAGAATATGCTTATTATTTTACCATAGGGAAGCCTTAAACTAGTCCCTAAAGCAAGGCACACAAAATGGGCCTGTGTACTATATAAATGTAAGTTGTTATTCGCCATCAGAATTAAGACACTTAATTAAGAAAACTGGTGATATCCACCAAACTATGCATTAACATTATACAATATAAGTAATTTACAAAAACTGTCTGATTATTTTTATTTAAAGACTATTATTTTTCGTCAACATTAGATCGTATTGCATCAGACATGGAAACATCACCTATTCTTGACGAAAGCCTATATATCTAAAGTTGAGATGTATATCCTTAACCACATATTATAATGTGCAATTCGTTTTTGTAAAACATATTTCACGATATATCGTAATGTATCTTTGAGAATTAATTATGATTGCACAAGACTGTTGTATGCGAATGTACCATCATTGCAGTAAAGCAGCTAATCTTTATAAAATAAGCACACTAGACATCAAAGCCATCTGTTTATTCCATTTTGGTCCCTGATAAATTTTAATCTATTTATTGGACCAAATAATTTTGCTCGACGAAATCGTAGTTCTATAGCTTCATTTCAATTAAGCGACGCATTTCAACCAGAATCATTCTGGATTAAAAAACATCGTTATCTTGCCATTAGTAATTCCCGATTACTCGAAAATAAATGCCCGGATGGATTGAATTCACGTGATAATGTTCTCATTTCTATAAAGCAAAAGTTTTGGTTGATAGGTTTACCTAAGTATTTGTTGAACATCAGAAATATATATCAAAGAAATGAGAAAATGAATTATTACAATTCTCATTGTTAATGATAAATTTTGCCCAGTGTTGTAGAAGTATTATGTAACTACACTAAGTTATTTAAATACACAATTTCATCGTTGAAGTGGCAGTACCTCGGTCTCGTAATCGTAGTTTTGTGCTTTATAAAATGCTGTTATATATATTTGTCTACCATTGTACATGTAACGGTATGATAATTATATGATAATAAGTGGGATATGATTTACATGTCAATTATACGATATAAGCACTTTGCATTGTCACTTTACACGTACGATCTATCATAATAAGACACATGAAGTGCATACATATGATTCAAATAATGCATGTACCTAATGTCATAGATAATGAGCTCACGTATCTGGGAATTTTACAGGAAATGCTGTTGTTGATGATGTAATATTTTAATGAAATAGATAATGAAATAAATGCTTTTTAATGATGAAACATCTTCATTTGTCTTCTTACAATACATAATTATAACGTATACTAAAAACCTGATTTTGGTCTTAGTTTACTACATAAAATGTACCGTCTTGTGTAGTAATGGCTGGGTTAGAAATGTTTCCCCGACCGAGAAAATATTTGCCCTGGAGACATCAAACAAAGACAATATAAGAACCAAGGAAACAACTGAAGATAGCAAAATCAAAATTAATGTACAACACACACTAGAGAAGGATCGAGGAAATGCCAACGCCAGATAACCATGTGGACATTAAAACTAAAGGTAACTTGAAGGAGGATCCCACCACGCACAGAAAAAGAAAAATCAAGGCGGCAAGTTACTAGTATCGAAACCCTTTTTAATTTCTAGGAGAAACCAGACTTTTTGACAGGATAACTATTTTCAGCCATGATACCGGGAAGAATCAGGATTTTGACATGACGAAACAGACTTTGTTATATGTTAAACTGTTCCCTGCATAAAGGTCTCCATATCAGCTGTATGATGCAAGAAAATATTTAAGTCACCTGCAAATTTCATATTTTCCTATAGAATAATGAAATGTACAGTTATAGTTTTTTAAATATTAAAATCCTATTAAGTATATTCCAGCACTAGAAAAATAAAACCTTAACTTTGGAGAACATTTTGAGAAAGTAAGGTCGTTACAGAGTTTAGCAGGTTAACTAAATATAATGAATCACAGGTCGGACTTTCTATTCTATATACATTTATGTATAGGCATATTTAAATATACGCATTTGTTTGTAATAATTTGAAACATTTTAAAGAACATGAGATAAATATTATGACAGCTATCTTACATGTGAGATATCACTGAGCTAATAAACGTCCATAGACCTGACACGCAAACTTATATTCAGGAAACAATGCGTATCTAAATTTCATAAAACATGCCATCTTATATAACGCATTGATTATCTTTTATATTTTGTATCATGATATAAAATGTATAATATGTATCCGATACATTGTATTATATAATATATTTTACAGAAATGAAACTATTATATCGTTCAAATTATACACTATGCACGAACGAATACACATATCTCTTATGTACATGTCCTAAAACGTCATAGTTAAAGTTCAAATTAAATTTGAGGTATTGCACAAAAAAGGGAGAGAGTACTCTAAATAAACCGCGAAGCTGTTTATGATGATAATAAACGCCGTTTTATGTGTGTTATAACTCCGTAACATTTATAATAAATTATATTTAAGTTAATCCTAACAACTTCATCTATGCAAAGCAAAATGTCTCTTTATTGATGGACTATTTTCTCCTACAAATCATTACGCTGTTCAAATCGCCAATCAAAAGGGACGTTATACACAGCGACGTCGTTGTTAACGTCATGTACTAATAACATCAACTTCCAGACCAATGAATATGCTTGTTACAAACAAAATTTATTTAAAAATGATCTGTTGCTTAAATTTCGCCATATTATTATTTCATGATTTTCAGATAGATCATAATGCAATATATACTAATTTGGCGTGTAGTCATAACACTGTTGTTGAAGGTTTAACTTGAATATAGCTTTTATGTTATGGAGATATAACGCAAAAACAAAAACAAAAAACAAACAAACCTCGAAGCTACTTGTGATGAGAGAGTACTCCGGTTATTTTTGTGTGTTATCATAAAACATAAAAAATCATTCGAGTTAATCCTTATAATTTAATTTATACCCTACAAAAATCACTTCATTGATGGACTATTTTCTCTTACAAATCATTACACTGTTTCACCCGCCATACAAAAACGACGTTATAAACAGCGACGATGTTTTACGTAATAGGCTTATAGCATAAATTTCTAAGCCAATGAAAATACTTATTGCAAACAAAATTAACTTATTTCAGTAATAATTTAACAAAGAGTAAGATCGAAACTTCTTGCCTGAAGTTAGACGTGTATAACCCGTAATATCTATCAGTTGTGACACAAGTTCGACGAGGATTGCTCACTTCCATAACAGTACCTAGTCCACAATACGAGTGATTGGTTGTCAGATTACATAATCCCTAATTATATGCATAGATACCTACAATAAGCCTGTTTCAGGTACTAGTGTCCTTATGGCTGACTGATTTTAATGTTCGCTTTCAAATATTCATCGCAAGTATAGCAAAAATTACATGCATGCGAAATGAACCTCTTATTCAGTATACTATATATCAATTGACACATGAAATTAGCATCATCATTTCAATTAATGTCTGATTTGCTCAGTATATGTCATAGTCTAGTGTACTGTATGATATAGTGAGTAACCACGTCAGACTGGGTCATCATTTAATCTTCATACACTGTTGGTTGTCCATAATCAAACTCTCTTGTGTATTTCATGGTACCAGATTTATTAGTCTAATCTAGTTGTTTAATTAATCAGTGCCGCTGGGTTCTTCAACATATGAGTATGTTAATGGCAGTATATTAACAATTTTAAATTCTAGACTAATCATTTCTGGTAAAACTAATTACCAATTTTACAAAACTCTACCATACTATACCTGTCTATCATAAGTAATACACACACAGGTTTTGAAGTAAAGGAGATATGAGATTTTTTTTCCTAATCAGGTGAATAAGATAGCTACCTTTTGAACAGCTGGGTCCGATGTATTTTCGTTAGAGAATCGGTATATCTGACTATACCGAACACTAAACATTATTGTCTACAAGGTGAGCGATGTACCTTTCATTCAACTATGCTGCACATGTCAGACGTAAGATGAAATTAAGTGACTTGCATTGATATGATGTACGTCCTTCTCCCTTTATTGCGGTAATATTTATCATCCACATTACATGCTTAATATTTTCATGATTTATAATTTCCCTGTCAGCCGACAAAAACAACAGAATACCGACAAAGTAAAGATTCGTAATTCTAAATCAAAATCAATAAATCAAAGGCAAAATACAACCAAAAATCTGGATCGAAAAAGAGACCATGAAAGAGCAAAGGGAGAATAAGACCAGGTGTTCCGAGAAACTAAGCGTTTTCTGTTTCATCGACGCATCCGCCGAACAAATCTAGGTCAAATCTGGGTAGCAGGTAAGTCACGTTCTCAAAATGAGAACTAGGTTGGTGACAACGGAACCGCTCGACATATCACCAAACATCCAACACGCCTGACTTCTTATCGTCCCGGAAATTGATCATTTCCAAATAAGATCATGATGTCGACGATGAAACGAATAAGTAAGTAAGTAGGAATCTAATAAAGGAGAATAATTATCATAAATCTACTCCGTACAGCATAGTCGTCTTTCTAGCACTAGGCAGTAACGCTAAGAAGAGGCATATATTTGTTGCCAAGTTATCAAGTGCAAAAAGTCGCGAATCAGCTATCGATCGTAAGAATCTACAGGGTCATGTGCATCAAACATAACAAATTCGTGTGTTGTCTCACATTATTATAATTTGGTTATTAGCTCGTCATCATTTTATTCCTGAAATTTAACTCCAAAGTCTCTTTAACTTCAGACTCGTCGAAGATCATAACTTACAGAAACGTAATTATCTAAATCCTAATACAGTTTTAAAGTGTTTTTTATTCTGAAATAGATCTTTTCAACTCATGAATTATCGCCAGTTATTACATGAGTTTGGGATGAGATGATAGACATTAGTATGGTGAATTTAAATTACAATTCAGCAAAAAATTTGGATTTATATCCAACAGTTGTTAGAAGTTAACAGAAAGACACAGTTTGTTAAGTCGACACAAAGGGAGCATTCAAAGGTTATCAGCGATCGCGACAATCAATTAACGTAGAATTTCCTTGTTAAAGGATTTATACAACTAATTAATGTTTGATATCTGACAGTGAAACAACGTCAGATAACGTCTGAATGTATATGTCCTTTATGTTTAACGAGTCAGACAGACATATCCGCTCACTGTTCCGATAAAGTACGGCATGACAGTCTCATAGATCGCCCCGATCAAGTACGCCTTACAGTCTGTCCCCCAGGACGTCATCCTGATTGACTATTTCCTACATGATGTGACTTGAAATTTAATAACTGACGCTGTACTCAGGTGCAAATACCTGTCCTAAATGAGAACGTCTCTAGTTATTAACGGAAACAATAGTTTTATGATAAATGCTGACGTGTAATTTATTCTTGTCAAGTTGATTCGGTGGCTATAGATGTCACAAAAAATATATAATTATTATGTGAATGAAATATTTTACCAAATATTGTCAAGACTTTTCGTTATTTTTTTTTTTTAATTTCGGAGAATTCCATGTTCTGTGAGTAGTGAATACCGTTATGCCCAATAATAATTACAAAACTGCATCTTACGACTGCTTCTCCTAGAAATCGCTCCAACATACACGACTAAATAAGTACTGTTTCAATACACACAATACTTCAATATATCACTCTGTCATGACATACATGCCGAGTCATGCTAAGGCAGCACGATCCTTAATTATATTGGCATGTCTAGAATAACTTTACAGTAATGTTACACATGTACGAGAAAAGGATTGTGTGATAATGAAGTATGACCAGTTCATCAATCAATGTATTAATACGCCGAGATATGAATATTCAAATTATTGTTCATGCATATAAAAGGCCATTTAGTCAAATATATCAAAATTACAAAATAATAATGAATGAACTTCATCCTTACTTACAACGACACGTTCATTATAGGCGCAGCTTAACACCAACGTAAACTAATATAACCAACCAAAGACAATAAGAGAATCCCGAAGCGTAAAAGCAAAACCAATACAAGGTACACGCATAACGAAGGAAAGATAGACAGACTCGAAACTTAACTGTGTGGAAATATTTTCATGTCTATACATAAGTGGTTCATATGTATATTGTGAATCATGAGGACAATTGAGGGAGAATCAAATTACTAATTAACAATTGTAAAAATGATCTAACAACTGAATGATCTCACTTGGCGAATGACTGTTATCTGGTGTATTTTTGTATAATTATCATATAGTTGAAAGAGGTAATGTTTAAGTATGCCCAGGTCATATAAATTACTTTCGTCATTATGTCATTTTGATTAATCTTTTCCTTTAAGTATTCAACGAAGATCTAAGCCAATATTTCTTTTCCAAAGGACACTACAAAACAAATCATACACATTCCATATTATATCTCAGGGTTAACTATACCACATTGTTAATGTTGTTATTGATTTATCGTAAGCATTAAAAGGCAAATATGATAAATAAAAAATGTACAAAATAATGAATTTTGTGTCGAATGCTATAAAAGGCAATAAAGTTGATATTTTACCAAAGAATAGAATTGTGCAAACATGAAACATGCATGTAGCACGATTGAGTAAAATAAATGTACAATAGACATAAAGATTAAAGTATCGATACTAGACAACAATGTAGGCTGGGAAAAGTGTCACAAACAATGTCTTAATAACTACTATGACAAAGATGCTACCAACTAGAACTTATCAGATACTGATGCCATTGCATCTCCCAATCTAGATTTTGAGATTTCGTTCAATCTGATTAAAATCATATCTTGATCAGAATGGATTTCAATCGACTTTTTTCAGTTTTCTCGGTTGCCTTCTATGTGTAAGTACTTAAGGCCTTTAGCATCACTGACGAGTCCTTAACGAAACAGCTGTTTGATACTGTTTCATTTTTCATTCTACACTTTCTATCTTTTGATATACATGTATGTATTGAAACTTATTAATAGCAAGTGTGTCTTTTCTACAGTCACATATGATATTAAGACAGCCAGCACAACCTTGTCAAGTCTTGAAGGCCCTGAAGCTTTACAGACAATTTATGTGTTCAGAATCTATGAAGTCAGCATGATTAATATCGACATGGTTCAGATTGCTACATACATTTATATTACTTATTTGATGTATTTCGCACCTGTCAGGTAATTTCATTGCGGAGTTGAATTACTAATTGAGCTATGTAGCATACCACACTATCAATAGTATTGATATGGTATCAATACTTCTGTAGAGCTAGACCATGATCTTAGTACTATACTAAGGCTATATATCAGTATATCTTATACAACATGACGTATCGACAAAGCGATAAGTCAAACATTCATTCATTATCTGATCTATATACACGGAACACCTGACAATGTGCTCTATTAGTATTATATTAACATATTGACATACTTTCCTCGGCGATGATTGCTTTCATGATTATGAACGAAGTTTCGACCAGATGCATCAACGCCTTAGTGGGCAGTGATTATCTCCTTTCCGTATACAATTTTCCATTCCCAATGGTACCACACCTGCTTCTCTTATCTACATATGCATGCCATAATCAATTTCAAATTCAGCTACCTGTTCCGATTAACACAAGTTTCTTGGTAGATGTTAAATGGTTAAAAACACGTTCAATATTTGAGTAATGCAGGTTGATTAAGGTCATCAGGAAGATTTGTTACTGGCCAGGGTCTCATTAAAATGCTATAAAGTTCTGTGCTTTAGGCTTGATTGTTTCGTTGTTGTTAAAATTTTTCCAGTACATTTTTCATTTGACTTAAATCTACCTGGCGATTGTTTTCAAAGTAGCAGAAGACACACAATCCAACAGAATATCTGGTCTAATTATATGTGTAAGAAGCAGAGGACGCTCACTCCAACAGAACGTCTGGTCTTGTTATATGTGTAAAAAACAGAAGACTCTCACTCTCTTTTTATTGTTGTAATAATTGACACTTGTTTTTTTCGAATGTGAGAATAACTTACGGATTGAAGAGGTTCATCCGGAATGACCTAGCGTTGGTATTGATAGAGAAGATAGTTATTTTCATAATCATATTAATTTCCATGGAAGCCTAAAAAGTGTTTCATATTTTAGCAAATGTAGTAATGATTTTACACAAGTTAAAATGATTATTAAAATACCACGCATTTCACCAGTTAAAGAAATTATACCATACATACAAAGTACATTGTGTGCTTTCTCGGGAAGACATTTAGGTTTCTTTGTATTATTGTGAAAGTGCTAAAATATCGAAAATATTACTGCATCGAATAATCATGAAAATTAATAGTGCTTTTGGTTCACCAAACTGATAATGTACGCAAAAATGTTGTACATGTACGGTATATTAATGTTCAACAAGCCTCGTGATTTAAAAGTCGTTTAATACAATAATGACTTGCAAAATATTGATCAGCATACAATGTATAATAATAGATTCGCTAGAATCTATACTTTCCAATAAATGTACTAATTATGTAAATATTGTTGTACATTTAGCAATTATTTAACATATGCTCTATTCGCCATTGAACTTGCACTTACTATGCGCGGTTTATAAACTTGTGAGACAAAACCTAAGGCCCGTGTGACCTCGTTCTTGACATGAACTTTGATATTTAATTTACATTTTATGAGTTGATGGTTCCAACAAATAGATTGACATGCTAAACTTTTAGGGAAGCAATCCCTGGATATGTATTATTTTTGACATGACATTATGACTATCTGCTGTTGCCTTATATAAATCAACAGTACATTAAAATAATGTCCAACTGTTGATTTAAGATATGTATATTTTGCTTTGTTTTTGCTTCCATTTTTTTCGCATGTAAATATTATATAAATTATTACTGAATCCATGGCGCCCCATTTGATCTTCGTAGTGTAAATGTTGAACCTACATGTAATGCATTGAGATTTCCAACCCGAAATGTAACTGCTGGCTTGATACATTTGAACAGTATTTAACATAATCGTCATTTTGCCTGTCCTCTGGGTCTATAAATTTGAATAATTACTTTTTCATATGTTATACATAGTGTTTCTAGCTTATGCATGCGCGTTATTTCACAGGTTGTAAGTACCTTCAGAGTCGCTAATCTGATAACTTGTAACTATAACGAGAACATTGACGACTCTCTGATAAAACATATATACATCGTGTATATACACTCTCAATTTGGTAATACAAACAAAGTAATTAGATAAATCACACCCAGTCCATCAGCCCGCTCATCTGGGAATACCTAGATCACGACAGCCCTGCCACAACACACACCCAAACAGGTGCTTGCTGGATAGCTTCTCGCCATTATCCACGTCTGAGTTTATTAGTCCATTCCTGTATTGTGAAGATCGGTCTGCTGCCTTCACTGATAAACGGTTAAACAACTTAGTGTCGGGACCTTAACTGCCATTATATTGTTTTTGATCGTCCACTGCACTCAATGTTAATCTCCTACTGAGGAAGCTGGGATACGTTCGATGAATATATATTGTGGTATAAACGTTAGGCTCCAGACGACGTGTTTACCCGTACAGAATGTAACACGAGTTCAAAGACAGATAACTAGGTCTATACTTTCCCAGCCCTCACAGATATAAAAGTACAAGTAGACAATTGCTATGAGGCCTTCTTATACGATGGAATACGCAAGATTATCATTTATGAATTATAATGTACAGTTGCAGAACCAACAGAGAATACCAATGTTAAAACAAAACTATAATTCTAACTCGAAATTGATAAAACGATGGCAAAATACGAAGAAAATATGTAAAAGATTTATATGGATACATTTGAAAATGTAGAAGGAGAATAAGACCAGGTGTCCGACAGGGTAAGCGTCTTCATCGACCGACACCATGGACACCATCTATGTAAACAAGGTCAAATATGGGTTAATTCACATTTTCGGAAAATAGTTACAAAGAAACAACTAGGCTTATTAAGAAGAATCTAGAAAAAAGTCTTATTTCAAATTGCATAAGAATGTAACAAGACAAGGATATCGTCAATAGCACAAAATAAATTATCTCACTTTTGATTTCTTTCGCCGTTTTTATTGGTGCTTAATTTATTTTTGTTAATTTTATAAAAGTCTGTTTTTTCTCATTAAATAGTTCTATAATATACTATACCATTTGTTGAGACGTCCATTTTGACTCCCCCGACTTCCTCTGTTTTCATTCCTACATATTCGGGTCCTGGTATCGCCGATGACCCTAGAAGGACATAAACAACTGCATGATACAGTTCGATAGCATATTTGTATAGCGTGAACACCTTTATATTATACATATTCATTCAGTTAATGGAGATATAAACAGTTAATGATAGGAGACAGATTCATGTATTCGACAATTATTTGAAAAGACGAAGTCATATTTTGACTCTCCCGTTATACCAATCCTTATTCTTGTGTTTAGGTTCCGTGTAAATATACAGTTTGGTCTAATGACCTTAGCTGTTAATAGGACGTTAAACAAAATAAACCAACCCAAACCAATTATATAGCGATTGTATTGACTCTGAGCTGAAATTCACTTATCGTAAAAATGTCGATATTGTCTACTTGGTATGTAATACTGTTTTAATATAGTAGGCGCAACGAGTAATTGTATCTAAATGTTAATATTAGGAATAATCTCTATTCTGTCGGAATAAATTATTCCCAGCAAAACTATGCTATACGGATTTCTCTGTAAGTCGGATTAACAGTTTGTTGTAAAGATTGACCTATTTAGAAACAGTATAATACTACTCATCCTTTACATACATATCTATATTAAACAATTAAATCCACAAGATTTATTTGTACTTAAACTGCTAGTTCACATTATTATATCATGTACATGCTATTACAGTGTACTGATGTATATAAATTAGTAAACCATTATAGTTAGTCATGCTAAGTATCAACGAAATGTGCTAAAATAGAATCAATTCTGCATGCTTTTACATATCAACTGTGTTAATTGGATAGCCTGTCTCCTTTAGTAGGTATATCCACTTGTAGGTAGCCTCATTATGACGTCAGTGCAGGGACACCCCTCCCTCCCTACGTAACAACCCTCTCGATACCAGGCATGTTTACGACACATTCAAGCGTTTAAAGGATACGATAAAATCCTGTGTTTTACAAATTGCTGATAAAGACTTAATGTTTAAATATTTAGACCTGAAGTATCTCAGAAAGTGAGAAAAGTTGTGATACCTAGTGCGGGAACCTTGCATAGTTACCGTGAGTCATCCGGCCCGATATGTAATCTCCGAGGGTCTAGCCAGATGTGGTACGAGGGCAGTCTAAACTGATGTCAGAGAGTTATAATCCGGAACTGTACCAGATGATACGACAATTTTATAACAAATTACAGTTCTAATAACTGCAACAGAATGCATTTTCAAGATTCTCGATAAATAAGAGATATCCTTGAAAAAAGTCTTGATAAAAAAAATCAAAATAGCGTTTGTTAACACATTCAAAGTCAATGTTTTATGACGATCTAATATGAAATACTGTAAATCACTTATATTTCGCGAGTATAATGACGATCTTATATGATATTCTAGTAAATATAAATGTATACATAAAATGAAATTGTGTCTTTAAACTACTGCAGAACTATGAAGTAACCCAGCGACCGGGAATGCAGCTAATACCCTATGATTACCTGAAGATGATACCTACGACATACAAATATATCGAAGGTATTGTTATCACCAAGCAAAAAAAAAAAAAAAAAATTATGAACATCATCTTTCAAATGATCGTTTATAAAACCGAATGTCACATGCCAAGTTTTGTTGCCTCAAATCAAAAAAGAAAGAGAAGAAAAACAAAAAGTAAAAAATAAAAATAAAATAAAGCTCTCAGGATCATAACAGCGATAATTATTTAACTTTTGGTATTACAGTGAACAAAAAATTATTCTTGTTTTCAATAAATCTTGATATCCATTTTGCACGTTTTGAATAATTCCCATAAACATAAAAACTCTTCATTTACTGAGCTTGAAAAGCTCACATGTTGGAGATATTTGAATTTGAATTTGAAAAAAAAAAAAAAAAATACAAAAATACAAAAATTACCGGTTCGTAATAATACCAAATGCATGTATCCACGGAGTCTTCACGCAACTTAGGTTTTCGTTTCGATAAATTGTTAAAGTCTTACACGTAATTCTGAAGATATATTTGTGTATCCAGCACCTACAATGGATTATGTTAAATTCCATCAAATCATAATCGATGAGTGCCATTGAAAATTCCTTTTTAGATAAAGGATATATTAAAATAAAGTCAAATGCAGATTAAAACAATTTAAGATCTAATTAAAATGTCAGAAGGGAGTTGAAATCCTCTGTGATACTGTCAGAATGCAAGTAGGATAGATAGATATGTCGTTGAAATATGCTGAAAAACAGCCCCGTTTGACAAAAGTTGGTTATTATTATTGTTATTATCATATTAAGTAAATTAGCTCAATTAAGATGATAAACTGATTCCATCATTAATAATAAAATCAAACTCATTATCATAATATGATTGGTTTTTAAAGTTTTTAACGCAATACTGTTATATTGAGCCTATAATTGTCCCCGCCACAACAATGCGAAAATCAACTGTTGTTGATTGTATTCCTGTTCATTTGAATATATCGGAATTCAAATTAACATGGCCAACAAGGAAAATGAAAGCTTTTTGTAGCTAAATGCAGTCACGAATCAATCGATTGTGTTCACTTATTTATGCAATAAATACGTAGTTTTTATTGTAATGTGTACATAACAAAAATTGTCACAATGAAAGCCGCTTTGTAAAGAAAAGGTTTTATTTGCACTTGAAATTATAATCAATTTAATTGCAATAAAAATAAGCTAAATTCCTACAATTCCAAGTTACATACTCTTTCGCCGTACCTGAACCAATCAAGCATTATTCTTAGAAAAGCTAATTATGATACACTGTAAGTATTGTTTTCCGATTCAATTAATCGAACTCTTTTATTATTTTCATGCATACAACTTTATTTTCTAACATGTCAGACTTGTTTTAATTCAATTTCCATTGAAACGTACGTCTCCATTGTCGCTGTTTCAGTAATAACCGAGCGAACAATTGATTCATTATTTCTCTTTTTATGTAAAGGTATGATGTTTGCATGTAATATTAAATGTATTCGAAAACTATATTTCCTAACTGTCATATGCATAATATTACACATGCATACAAATGCATTCATCATTGCAAAAATGGAATAAGTTTATGTTTTGATTAACAAAATGTCTCGATTACATGTTAGTATTATCTAGAACAAGGAAATCGAATATTTCAAAATGAGATAATGATATCGACTACAAAATATTCTCTTTGTTGTTGTTGTTGTTGTTTATTTACCGGATGAAGTACCACGACCGTAAAACACTGTTTCGTCGAACTTATCGTACTTGTGTCATGACTGTTAAGTTGATAGAGTACTAGTATTGAATAATAAGTAACGGAGGATTCATTCCAAGAATTATGAAGTGCTTTTTATGATCAAATAATTGAGGAGCGAAAGACGCGTGTAGCCGGATACAGCCAGTGTGCGAGATAATGTCTAAATGATGTTAGTTTTTACGACTTAAAGACAGATCGATTATGGTGTTTTTACATAAAATCCAACTTTATAACATAGAAACACAAATGACGAAGGAAGACAAATTTTTACTTGTGCACTGTCCGGGCCTCGTGATCTACAATAACAAATTTCCTCGCCGGGAACTTTATCGGAGAACTTTTTCAGTTAAACAAGTATAACAACTTTAGACTCAGATATAAGTATACAAAACTAATAGTATTATAAAAGGTTAAACGTCTTTTCGATGATGAATGAGGCTTACATTCGTATTCCATTTACAGAGGAATTGCTATGTTATTACAAATAAATGCAGCACGCATTTTGCTGTTCCTTTGATGAACATAGGTGTTATAAATTATGTGAATGAAATTAACATGGATGTCATTTCATATTAGATTCTCAAAAGAAGAACATGTAAAATGGGAGACACATCCCTGTTTTTATAAGATGAGAGTAATTTGAAATGGAAACTAATTTAAGCTAAATTATGTTATGACATCTGAAATGGCGACATGTTGACTTCGTGCCTTTGTTTTCTATTGTCATGTGATACTATGTCGGTATAAATTAATGCCGTAAGAATCAAGTTGATGTGAACACAAAGCCTGTCTCAGCTCATCTCTGTGGTAAATAACTGATTTTGATACTGTTACTCTTTAGTATAAACTTTATTTCATTCAATATACATCCTTTACATTCAATACAGCGAATACACTTAGGGATGAATTGGATTCGGAAACAAGTCTTAAACACTTATATAAAATCAGTCTCCAGCACAGTAAACACATGAATTTAAATGATACATGATGTAGTTGATGTATATTTATATGTATACGAAAAACAGTAACGTAATTACAGTAAAAAGTGGGATAGGAAAGTGGAAAAGGGTTGTGAGGGGGGAGGGGTGTTTTCAGCATGTCAGTTAAATAGTTTGACACTGAAACAACGAAAACAGAAAGAAACAGAAAGTTTTCGACAGCTGTGCAATGAGATAATCAGTCAGTCAAAGCTCTTAGAGCTGATTATACAATTTTGAACACATACGATAAGAGCATTTTGATCATCAGTCAGTTCATCATTCCTAAATAACAGTACTCGAGTTGTGATAGGACAGGTTATTCAATCAATCAATCAATCAATTTTATTGTCCTGCCGTCCCTCTGTTTTTTTTTATGATTCCTACAATCACTGATCAGGCCATGACGGACGATGCCGATTTTGGGTGTAGTGATTTATTCATTATTCGACATATTCTATACGAAAACCTAAATTCAATTTAAAGGTGATAATTAATTTTGTACAATCCGGCGTTTGGAATTATACATGTAAAATGCCTTAACCAAAACGTCACAACTGCGTATCAGCTTATTGTAACAAGTTTTCAACTGGATCTCCGGTACTTGAATATCTGCAGAAGACGTAAAGTCGTTTTGTACATGACTCATGATCTTATCAGAGATGTAACTTTTATCTAAAGTACAAAACAGTGTTCTACAAACAATACTGCCTTGATCTCGTATACATATACATTGTATGTTCGTTATTAAAAGCCTGGCCACCACATGCCAGCTCTCCTAACCTACACAGCGACGATGTTAACTCCTGTCGGAAAGACTGACAAAGGTTTGGAGAGATGCAGGTTTATTAAGAAATCGGGGAATTTTTAATTTATGGTCGGCATCATGTTCTCGATGATATAATTTTGGTTTTATTTTTGACCTACTGTTATATGTCCTTGTCCTTTTAAATGGACACATTGTAAGACATTTATATATTTCCCGCGATTATCGATTAGAACTAGTTTCGTCCATATGTCGATATGCACCTAGGTGCTTTCATCTGGAATAGAAAATATTTGTAAACAACATATGGTAATTGACAATTTCTTCCATCAAATATACATATCATTTACCATTAAATATATGCACTTCCGAAATTCATTTTTTCCCCTTTTTTTAGTAAAAAATGCATATTCAATTAGAAAATTATAAAACTAATGCCAATGCAATTCTTCCCACTAAGATTAAAACTATATCTACTTGTGGGAGAGTATGATATTTGTACCGTTAATAAAATGTAGACGCGTTGATGAATATGGCAAAGCCAAACCTTTCATAACTTTGTTGAAACAATCAACTCGGATAACAGATAATATATGTTATATATGATAATAGTAGTTTGATAAGATCAGTATACCTTACACTATAGAAATAATTTTACGTAGAAAACTGAATACTGTAAATATTCAACAGACAGTATAACATATCTTTAACTTCTATTCCAAACTGTTGACATAAACAAAATTTTGAACTTTCTAAGGACAGTCGGTCTATACCATAAGATTAACCATAGCCACATTTGGAACTGTACACGTGAGTATACCCAGGCTTGTGTAGATATTTCGTTTGTCGGATAGGTTTCCGTGTAATACCTCATTTTTATTTACCATTTATTGGCACTATGACCACTCCAGTATTGGACTGTTAAGAATAACATTATATTATTATATTCACTTTAAGTGATAGACTGTGTAAAGATGATATACTGGGACAAGGTAGGGGAGGTAAGTCCTACAAGATTTGGCTATAACTGGTCTTAACATTTTATACTCGAAGCTGTAAATTTTGAGTTGGCAGACTAACTACATATGTATCTCCCTATAATTAAATCATACAATTATATTGTCTAAAATACAGATGCAACTGTCTGGCCTATTTGCCTCTGAGGATTGCATTCATTCTGAACTAGTCTATTTCCTTGTGCGATACTAAGTCAGACTTGTCCAATATGGGGCGCCGTTTTACTATTTATTCCCATTTGGTGATATCACCTATTCAATCAGTGATATCACCTATTCGAATAGGTGATATCACAAATTCATTTTTCAAATAAGTGATATCACCGATTCGAATAGGTGATATCACTCATTCGAATAGGTGATCTCAATTAAAAATATTCTTAAGTGATATCACCTATTTGAATAGGTGATATCACCCATTCGAATAGATGATATCACTTATAAAATTCTTAAGTGATATCATCTATTCGAATGAGTGATATCACCTATACGAATAGGTGATATCACTTATGAAATTTTATAAGTGATATCACCTATTCGAATGAGTGATATCACCCATTCAGTCAGTGATATCACCTATTCGAATAGGTGATATCACCAATTCATTTTTCAAATAAGTGATATCACCTATTCGTTTCATTAAGTGACATCACCATATTCGAATGAGTGATATCACCTATTCGTTTCAATAAGTGATATCACCTATTCGAATGAGTGATATCACCTATTCGAATGGGTGATATCACCTATTCGAATGGGTGATATCACTTAATGAAACGAATAGGTGATATCACTTTAAAAAGTTCTTAAGTGATATCACCTATTTGAATAGGTGATATTACCAAATGGGAATGTTTAACACGAAACCCCAAAACAGGGTATTGGGGAGAAATTCTTTTGAAGAATAGTTATGATCCCAAATTTAGTCGCCTCATACAGAACTATTCCAAAATTTACCAAGTTAGGAGGCTAAGAAATGAAAGCAGAAATTCCTATAATCCGAAGGAATTGTCTTATTAATCCTTTAAACAAATGGTTTTACAAAACTAATAGTATTATAAAAGGTAAAAATCCTTTCGATGATGAACGAAGCTTGCATTCGTATTCCATTTACAGAGGAATTGATATTTTATTACAAATAAATGTAACACACATTGTGCTGTTCCTTTGATGAACGGAGTTTATATAAATTATGTGAATGAAATTAACATGGATGTCATTTCATATTAGATTATCAAAAGAACATGTAGTAGGGGAGACACATCCCTGTTTTTATCAGATAAGAGTAATTTGAAATGGAAACGAATTTACTCTAAATTATGTTATGACATCTGAAAGGGCGATATGTTGACTTCGTGTCTTAAATGCCGTAAAAATCAAGTTAATATGAAATTAAGCCTCTCGGCTCATCTCTGTGAAATAAAAATAAAAATAAATAATTTAGTTACTATTAGACTTTGTCAAGTGTTATGGATGTTAGATGAATTTATGCAAATGTTATCAAAGTGTAATGCACCTTCCTTGGTATATTTTAACATTTGTTATGGTCCATTTTTTATTTTCCTGACGTCCTTTTCAATCTGTATGACTCCTGGACGGACAATACCGATTTTGAGTGTAGTGATTAATTCATTCGGCATATTATATACGAAAACCTCAATTTAATGGTGATGTGTTCTTTGTACAATACAGTGTTTGGAATGTTGCATTATAATGCCTTAACCAAAACGTTAATGTAACGACTACGTATCAGCTTATTGTTACAAGGCTTGAACTGGATCTCCGGTACTTGAATATATGCAGAAGACGTAAAGTTGTTTTGGACATGACTCATTATCTTATCAGAGATGTAACTTTTATCTAAAGTACAAAACAGTGTTCTACAAACGATACTGCCTTGATCTCGTAAACATATACATTGTATGTTCATTATTAAAAGCCTGGCCACCACATGCCTGCTCTCCTAACCTACACCGCGACGGATGTTAACTTCTGTCGGGAAGACTGACACAGGTTTGGAGAGATGCAGGTTTATTAAGAAATCGGGGAATTTTTAATTCATAGTCGGCATCATGTTCCCGATGATAATATTTCGTTTCATTTTGCGACCTACTGTTATATGTCCTTGTCCTTTTTTAATGGACTCATTGTAAGACATTAATTTGTTTATATATTTCCCGCGATTCTCGATTAGAACTAGTTTCGTCCATATGTCGATATGCACCTTGGTGCTGTCATCTGGAATAGAAAATATTTGTACACAACATATGGTAATTGACAATTTCTTCCATCAAATTCATTTTTTTCCCTTTTTTTAAGTAAAAAACGCATATTCAATTAGAAAATTATAAAACTAATGCCAATGCAATTCTTCCCACTAAGATTAAAACTATATCTACTTGTGGGAGAGTATGATATTTGTACCGTTAATAAAATGTAGACGCGTTGATGAATATGGCAAAGCCAAACCTTTCATAACTTTGTTGAAACAATCAACTCGGATAACAGATAATATATGTTATATATGATAATAGGAGTTTGATAAGATCATTATACCTTACACTATAGAAATAATTTTACGTAGAAAACTGAATACTGTAAATATTCAACAGACAGTATAACATGTCTTTAACTTCTATTCCAAACTGTTGACATAAACAAAATTTTGAACTTTCTAAGGACAGTCGGTCTATACCATAAGATTAACCATAGCCACATTTGTAACTTTACACGTGAGTATACCCAGGCTTGTGTAGATATTTCGTTTGTCGGATAGGTTTCCGTGTAACACCTCATTTTTATTTACCATTTATTGGCACTAATGACCACTCCAGTATTGGACTGTTAAGAATAACATTATATTCACTTAAATCATAGACTGTGTAAAGATATATACTGGGACAAGGAAGGGGAGGCAAGTCATACAATATTTGGCTATAACTGGTCTTAAAATTTTATACTCGAAGCTGTAAATTTTGAGTTGGCAGACTAACTATCACCCTATAATTAAATCATACAATTATATTGTCTAAAATACAGATGTAACTGTCTGGCCTATTTGCCTCTGAGGATTGCATTCATTCTGAACTAGTCTATTTCCTTGTGCGATACTAAGTCAGACTTGTCCAATATGGGGCGCCGTTTTACTATTTATTCCCATTTGGTGATATCACCTATTCAATCAGTGATATCACCTATTCGAATAGGTGATATCACCAATTCATTTTTCAAATAAGTGATATCGCCCATTCGAATAGGTGATATCACTTAATGAAACGAATATGTGATATCACTCATTCGAATAGGTGATATCACTTAAAAATATTCTTAAGTGATATCACCTATTCGAATGAGTGATATCACCTATACGAATAGGTGATATCACTTTAAAAAGTTCTTAAGTGATATCACTCATTTGAATAGGTGATATCACCAAATGGGAATAAATAGTAAAACGGCGCCCCATAGCCAATGCTTATTGATATGCTTAGTGGTGGCATTATCACCATCCTACTTCTCGTCTTGAGAATTTGACTTAACTTGGATTTGACATAACATATGTTTGTATTGCGGATGTCGTCGATGAAGTAGAAGACGCTTACTCTACTGGAACATTTAGTCTTACATTCCCCCTGTACTTACTTGTATCTGCCTGAGACAGAGCGGAACTGATGCCGTCTATTATAGTTGCACCTCACTGCCAAAGACATCAAACAGGAATCCGCCACCCGGTCACATAATACAGACAATGGACGAACCAGCTACTCCATTCCTAAAATGCAGAACGCTAAACAGCAGCAGAAACTACCATTTGCAGTGATTAGAAAGAAGAAAGTTGTTAAAAAGAATAGAAAACATTACATCCCAAATTTAGTCGCCTCTCACGATTATCTTACACCGTCTGTAGGATAGATATCGTAGTTGAAATTAACAGAGCCTAGCACCGATGAGATCTAAGCAGGATGCAGCAAATTTCATTAATATGATTTTGGTTTGTCATGGCCAACGGACGGGAGCTTCCTCGCAGGGGCGAATCTTTAACACGAAACCCCCAAAAAGGGTATTGGAAAGAAAGAAATTCTTTTGAAGAATATTTATAATCCCAAATTTAGTCGCCTCATACAATTTATCAATTGGGACAGCAGGAACTAGCCTATTCCAAAATTTACCATCAGGGCTGTTATAAGTTATGAGGCTAAGAAATGAAAGCAGAAATTCCTATAATCCGAAGGAATAGCCTTATTCATCCTTTATACAAATGGTTTTAAAAACAAAAACCGCCTGACAACTTCAGACTCGGATATAAATATACAAAATTAATATTATTATGAAAGGTAAAAATCCTTTCGATGATGAATGAAGCTTGCATTCGTATTCCATTTACAGAGGAATTGATATTTTATTACAAATAAATGTAACACACATTTTGCTGTTCCTTTGATGAACGGAGTTGTTAAAAAGTATGTGAATGAAATTAACATGGATGTCATTTCATATTAGATTATCAAAAGAAGAACATGTAGTAGGGGAGACACATCCCTGTTTTTATCAGATAAGAGTAATTTGAAATGGAAACTAATTTACGCTAAATTATGTTATGACATCAGAAAGGGCGATATGTTGACTTCGTGTCTTAAATGCCGTAAGAATCAAGTTAATATGAACATTAAGCCTCTCATCTCATCTCTGTGAAATAAAAATAAAAATAAATAATTTAGTTACTATTAGACTTTGTTAAGTGTTATGGATGTTAGATGAATTTATGCAAATGTTATCACAGTGTAATGCACCTTCCCTTGTATATTTTTTGGGGGAGGGTGGTCATATTTTATATAAATTAGGCTGGTGTGGCCCCTGGGGCCAGAAGGGCGGGGCCCCAAAAAGGGAACTTTGATGAATTTTGCTATAAAAATCCTGCTCCTCCTTAACCCTATGGGGGATTCATTCGGCGAGGGCGATCATATTACAGTCAAACCTGTCTATAGCGACCGCCCAAGGGGAGGCAGAAAAACGGTCACTATAGACAGGTTGCCTTTATAGACAGGTCAAAATTATTGCACCAACCAATTTACTTAAACCTGCCATAAATAAATTGTCATTGAACAGGGCATTCAGAAGACCAGTCAGAAGTTAAATAAATGCATAAACTTTATAAATCTGAAGGGTTTAATATTTAATGATTTGTGGACCCAAACACAAAATATAACTCAAAATGGTCTTATGGATAATTTAAAAAAAATATTTTGTTCTGAAATAATGCTATATGTATCTATCAAATTATCTCCCTTTCTTTCATAAATAAAGAAAAAGAATACACAATAATTAATTAATTAATTATATTTGTGTTACTACTAATTATTTTGTGTTATAGTCTTCTTAAAACCCATTTTTTTTTTTTTTTTCTGACCCAAATTGAAATCCGGATATTTGTGTCAGTTTACGACTTTTTATTAGTATTGACTAATTAAAGATGGCGGCAGTACAAACGCTAGTACCGACGGCTACGATTAAGAAAGGCATTATTGGCTTTCATGTGAGTAAATCTTGTTGACAGATATGACCAGTGTTTGTTATTGAAGTGATGTATCTTAGTTGTAATCACAAAATTAACTGACCGTGTCAAATGAAGCCACCCGTGCACAGTTGTAATGTAATACCGACACGCATGGTGACCCGACTCCTCTCTTACCGAGCCCCAGGCCAGGGCAGCTACAGTAATTATAGTCTAACAGGTGGTAGGGGTCTTTTGTTTATATACTCAGGCCAGGGTTGTGGTGGTCCTTTGTTTGTATTATCAAGCCAGGGTCGATGTGTCTGAATTTTCCGGGGATTTTATGAGGGATGACTGCCGAGAGCAGAAGATGGCTGACAGAAATCGGTCGCTATAGAAAACAAATTAGCGACCGCCGTTCCGAAATCACCGGTCGTTAGCCACATTAGACAGGTAGTCGCTATACAGAGGGTCATTATATAGTAAAATGTCACGGGGAATCTTAAAACCGGTCGTTATAGACAGGCAGTCGTTATAGACAGGCAGTCGTTAGAGCAGGTTTGACTGTATATATAAATGAGGCTAGTGTGGCCCCTGGGGCCAGAGGGGCGGGGCACCAAAAGGGGAACTTTGATGAAATTTTGCTTTAAAATACTACTTCTCCTAACCCCCATAGTGAATTATTACAAAATTTGGTGTGAAACATCATTGGAGGAAGACAATCATATTTTATATAAATGAGGCTAGTCTTACCCCTTGGGCCAGAGGGGCAGGGCCCCAAAAGGGGAACTTTGATGAATCTTTGCTATAAATCCTACTTCTCTCTAACCCTTGGGTGGATTAATACGAAATATGGTGTGAAACATCCTTTGGGAAGGGTGGTCATATTTTATATAAACGAGGCTAGTGTGACCCCTGGGGCCTGAGGGGCAGGGCCCCAAAAGGGGAACTTTGGTGAATATTTGTTGTTAAATCCTAATCCTCCCTAACCTTTCGGTGGATTACAACCAAATTTGATGTGAAACATAAGGTGACGGCAATCATATTTTATAATGAGACAGGTCTGACCCCTGGGGAAAAAAAGTTGGGCCAAAAGGAGGGCTTAGGTTAAACATTTCTTAAAAATGCAATTCTTCTTAATGCCTTAATTGATTTCAACCATATTTAGTATGAAACATCATTGGGGAAAGGCAATCCTAATTAATATAAATGAGTCTTGTCTGACCCATTGGGACAGAGGGGCATGCCCCAAAAATGGGAACTTGGCTAAAATTTTGCTTTAAGATGCTGCTCTTCCTGGACAAGCTAAATGGATAAAAACCAAATTTGATCTAAAACATAACTGGCTGCGATAAATAATTTATGGTAATAATACTGGATTGAGGGGTGTGTCTCTGCTGTAAGTGTAAGTGTTTGTCAGATGACCGTTAAGGCCCATGGGCCTCTTGTTATAAGATAAAGAGTAATTTGAAATGGAAATGGTATTATAAAGTTATACTCCAATCGTTATATTTTGAGTTAAGAGACTAGCGATCAGTCTACAATTACTTTATACAGCTAAACCTATTAACGTCTGAGGATAAACATTCAATATTCTGAACTAGTCTATTTCCTTGCGTGATATTAAGTCAGACGTGTCCCATGATTATTGAAATGTTTAGTGGTGGCGTTATCACCACCCTACTTCTAGTCTTGATAATTTAATTAACTTGCATTTGACATATAGTTTTCCAAATGGACAAGATGAGTAGAACCAGAGGTCACGATAAGAAAATATTCAAAAAGCGATGTCGTCTTGATGGAAGGAAACATTTTTTTCAGTTACCGAGTTATTGTTTTATGGAATAGCTTGCCACAAATTGTTGTCAATGCTGATTCTGTCATAAAATTTGAAATAATGTTAGATGATCATTGGAAAAATAACCGTTTTTGTTCATGAATGTACAGGAACTAATATAAAGCCATTAATTACATAGGACATATTTATATTATACTATGTATTGATATTGATATGGATATAGAGGCTACAAGCCTGCGTCCATTATTTATGCTAATAAATGCTAATAAATATTTGTATTGCGGATGTCGTCGATGAAGCAGAAGACGCTTACTCTACTGGAACATTTAGTCTTACATTCTCCCTGTACTTACTTGTGTCTGTCTGTAATAGAGCGGAACTGATGCCGTCTATATAATTGCATCCTAATTACTGCCGAAGACATCCAACAGGAGACCCCACCCGGTCACATTATACTGACAATGGACGAATCAGTCGTTCTATTCCAAAAATGCTGAACGCTAAGCAGGAGTAGAAACTGCCATTTTCTGAGATCCTTGTATGTCTCTGCCAGGGGACAGATTCACAGACCTTCATAGGGGCGAAAGCCCAACTAAAACATAAAAGTAAGGCAGCGTCAACAGACATTACGAAGAAGGAAGTTGCAAGAAGGAATAGAAAGATAAAATCCCAAATTTAGTCGCCTCTTAGGGAATGCAGGCTTCCTCGCAGGGGCGAATGTTTAACTCAAAACCCCCAAAAGGGCATTGGAAAGAAATATATTCTTTTGACGGATAGTTATGATCTCAGGTTTAGTCGCCTCGTACAAATCATGCAATTAGGGAAGCAGGTACTATTCCAAAATGTTACCATCAGGACTGTTGAAAGCTATAAGGCTGAGAAATGAAAGCAGAAATTCCTTCATTCTGAAGAAATAGTCTTATTCATCATTTATACAAATGGTTTTAAAAACATAAACCGTCTGACTTGATCTCCAACCTATCAACACCCTTACACATGCTACAAATAAAACGGACCTGTGTACAATTTGAAAGCGGTGATAAATTCATATGTAATCGGTATTGATATAACAGCAGGGACTAAGGAACATACAAAATTCTATAAAATGAAAGGGTATCGAGAATGATGATCAGTTAAACTGGTTCTTGACGAATGAGAGTAATGCCCCTTGGATTGTATTTCGTTTTGCGGACTTCAATACTTTCTGTCACTAACATCATTCCATAGCACTTCATTTCCTTTTGTAAAATCTTTTAAGGCTGCTGAATTGTTTTCACTGATAACGCGAGGTTTGTTACGCTTCATGATGGTACGTTTATTTTCTTACGAATTATAAATTGTTAATGAGTAGATTGTTCTCAACGTACTCCCACATTTGCTTTTTTTTTTTTTTTTTTTTTTTTTGCTGTTGTTTTTTTGTTTTTTTGTTTTTTATTTAGTTAAACGATTACTTTCATATATATCATATTTTCAATTATTATCCGCAATACACTGTTTCTATGGCTATATATATATATAAAAAAAGTATGCGTTAATGAAGATAATCACGATCTATGTTTGTGTAAGTACCAATATAATTTGATATGCTATATTCCTGTGTTGACGTTTATGATATGATCTTCACCTTTTATTTATACTTCATTACGAAATTAATATGGACATTTAAGATTCACGTGTGCGTCTTTAATGTACAATACTATAAATGTGCTGAGTGATAGGTTGCCCTGATGCTTGCCACGTTTAAATTCTTACGAATAATGTAACCTATTCACAATATTTATATGTTTTACAATTTATATTAAAATCATAGATATAACGAAATTGATTGAATTATGAGGGCGTTTCACCTTCTCTGCTATACTTAAACATTTTAAAGTCCATTATAGTTCCCTAGACAACTATTCTGAATTCTAACACGTTTTGTCCCTAATATCACATGTGAGAAGGACGAAAGAGGCGTACGGTAAGATTGGCATTCATTATACGTTAATATCTATTGACGGTCGCATTTTGCCCTTGTGTGCTGAAACTGTATGTTTTTGTCAGTAGGTAATGAAGCTGGGTTATTTTGTCCATAAATATTGTCATTCTGAAATGTTTTTTCCCTTTTGTACCTTGGTGGATCTTTCCCTTTGCATTGACACGATGTATAATAGTCCTTGTATTTGAAAGTATTGTTCCAATCCAAGGAAGGAAAAGTCACATAGTGTATTAGATGGATTAATGTATCATAATATCGTAAAAATAGCATCCACAGGACATTAAGATTGATTCCCAAACTTGAGTCGAGATGAGGAAGATGAAGTGAGATGAACAATTTCTATGTTCTGGTTACCGGTAATATATATCAATATCAACGGTACGGCAATAGAAAGTTAGGCATAATCATATAAAGCACACTGTCTCTTGACGATTTTCAGGAATGTAATCCACAAGAACATTTAAATAGAACATTAATGAACAGTGCGATCCACGAATGCGTCAAATTGAATAATGGTGTATACATTCCACACGGTCAATATCGATTGAAACTGTGCAATGTGCCAGGAGATCATAATAGAACGCTTATGAAACTAAAAGAAGATAAAAGGACACATCGAGAAAGTATAAATGCAGAAGTCAAATTATGTATGAAACAAACCAACATACTGTTGTAAAAGCATTGATAGTCATTAATTTCTACTGAAATCAAGAAAGTTTTGGCAAACGGTTTATAATGCAAAGACAACGTAGGGTCCAAGTATGAGAAAAAGACATCAAAAGTACCTGCGATAGTCGGGACATTTAAGGAAGTTGAGGGTCAACCAAAACGGATGGATGCAATGGCCAAAGAATACAATGGAGAAGAAATGTCAGTCACAATAAATGCCACTGATATTAAAATTCTCCCCATAAGGAATAGTTTCCGGTCGGTTCCAGGAAGAGTCACCAACAGTATGTTTTACACAGGAAAGACAGAACGTTAGTTGGTATGGACCGACCGTTCTGTCACTAACTACATACATTTAATTGTGGCATTTGTTTATAGCGGTCAAGTACATGACACGTTGGAATGGTAAATATATGTAATTATTATACGCGACCACCTATTTTCCTGTAGAACATAGTTCACTGCATAGTGTCCAGTTATTTTCCACGTGGAATGCAGTGTTTAGTAATTTTCCACGTGGATTATAGTTTACTGCAAAGTGTTTAGTAATTTTCCACGTGGAATATAATTTCTATGTATAGTGGACAGTAAGTGTCAAGGTGGAATATACTTTAATGCATAGTGGTCAGTAATTTTCCACGTGGAATGTAGTTTCTTGCATAGTGTTCAGTAGAAATAAAATCTTTGTAACAAAGTTAGATAAGATTAAACTATTTTTTTCTGGTTCTTCGTTTTAGTAATTGTTGTGTACATTTCAAATAATGATTTCGCTTTTTATGATCAAAGTTCAATTCTGTTACACCTTTTATTTATTAAATGCTCCTTACTTTGTCTTGTTGATATCATTTATTGATTAAAATGTAATTTTCGCTTCATTTACTGTGATATAAGTGTGTTAGGTTGTGTTACACACACATGTAACCTGATGCTTACGTTATTTACATACAGCCCATGTGTGACCACCAAATTATCCTCCAATTATCCCGGATCACGACTTTCGTAAACCAACTTTAAGTGGAATTAAATATCCTTACGTCACAGCACGTGCAAACAGTGCGTTTTTCACAGCATTTAGGCGTAACTCAACACAAAGAACATTTACAGTTTAACAATCATGAATATGTTATAATGACCGACAGAAATGAAGCGTTCAGTAAGATCTGATACACCAACCACGCCCAGAGGATTCGGTAACACGTTTCTTTGAACACCTAATATTTATCTTTTATTGAAATATTTGAGATATACAGCTCCAGTAGATTTTTTTAGTAATGGACTTTTTTCTTAGCTATAGAAGCGAGTTTGCTCTTCTGTTTACAACTGCGTTACATTAATTAAACCTTGCAGGAACTTCATCAGATAAGTAGAGGTATAGGCAAAAATGGTAATGGAAGACATTTTGGAGACTTCTGGTCACTTAGTAGACTGGCCACCAGACCCTAAGTTGTTTTGTTAAGAATTGCCAAGCTAAATTCTAATACTAGATTATCTGCCCCTAGTTTGAAACTTCTAGAATCAGACATATCCTAGGGATCAAAATCATAAAACTCAGTTTTATTTATTATTTTAATATTCTAGAGACAGGGGGTCCAGTCTAGTCACTTAGTAGAGATTAATCGTTATCACTGAAATAAGAAAAAAATGCGGTCGCTGGTCGCGTACACAGAGGGTCGCTTAATAAAAGATATAGCGAAAACGCTCGGGAGAAATTGAAATGGTCGCTTAGAACAGAGGGTCGCTAAATAGAGATGGTCGTTTGGACAGATTCGACTGTATATGTATACATTGTAAACACTTAAACTGTAAGACAGAGAAAGACAGCCGCAAACTCCAAAAACGTAAGGAATATGGAGTCATATGGCTGTTTGCGTCTACAGGCTTCCCTGGTGATAAATTGATGTGTTATTACCTGTTGAAATATTAATTTAAGACCAAAAATGATTAGTTAGACAAGGGTACAATACACAATAAAACTATTACGTTTGTTTGAAAGGCGCACTGTCATGAAACTTATATAAAAGGTATATTCCAACGAAGAACAATTTATTTAAGGATTAACTTGAATATATTTAATGTTATGGACATATAACACAAGAAAACGGAGTGTACCTTAAATAAACCGCGAATAAGAGAATACTCTGGTGTGTTATACTGTAGCTCCATAACACACACACACACACACACACACACACACACACACACACAAAATAAAACAGATAAATAAATGAACAAAAAAGAAATAATTTCATTCACTTTACATAATCCTTGTGGAAATCCACTTTTATTGACATACTCTTTTCTCTAAGAAATTATTACACCGCTGTATCAGCCAATCAAAAGCGGCGTTACAAACAGCGACGTCATTGTTTACGTTTTGGACTGATGACATACATTTTTATGCGATTGAAAAAACTTGTAACATCCAAGATTCAATTATTAAAAGATCCTCCATCCCCTTGTAAGTTTTATATCAGCGGATTTCATAATCATACGGTCCTATAACAGTTTTGATGTGAATATGGTATGATTTTTGCAAGGATATTCAAGGACAAGGACCTTTAAGACTTTCTTCAAAAAAAGACATAATGCCAACATAATAACGAAATAACAAGTCTAACTCAAACACCGAGGGGGGAATCAGAACAAAACAAAGATTCACAGACCCATCAAAAAAGGCAGAAGAAGAATAAGACCAAGGGCTCCTGAAGAGTAAGTGTTTTCTGTTTCATGAACGGCACCCACCTTTCAAATCTAGGTCAAATTCCGGTTACATTGTACATGTATGTCCCTTTCTTAAAATGAGAAGTTCGCAATCGTACAGATTTTATGTTTTGCTTAATGGAATAGTATGGTGTCCATTAAACCTTTTCCGCAATATTACAATACTTCAAATAAAAAAAAATAAAAAAAAATCAATCCATCCATAAAAATATGAGTTTGATTCTAGGTATGCTGCGTTACAATGTATACATACACTGCCAGGTCAAAAGTCTTTCCACAAACTCTAATTTTGCAATATAATCTTAACATTTAAACATATTTTCAAAGAATTTTCCTGGATTTGTTAATAGACACATTTTAACAAAAGCTTGTATTCTGAAAGAGTTTTTATTCAAATTCTATTTGATAATATTTTCATGATTTTCCGTTACATTCATTTGAGACATTCAGATTTATTCAATATGATTTTTTGTAACGTGATCTTGATGATAATTTGTTAAGTTAAAAAAAAAAGATGACTTACCACGAGAAATTTGGTTTTGTTGCTACTTTTTAATTTCTGCCTAGAAATTTCACATGAAGAATGTCTAGATATTTATTTTCAACGTAAAACAAAATCAATAAAATACAAACATGAATGAAAGCAGGGGAAGTGATTGAAAAAAAGTTGAAGAAATGATAGAGATTTTTTTTTTTCAAGAACATGGATTTGGCGCAGCGGTATAAGCTGCGGGTATTTCTGGCTAGGCGATTGAGTATCGTAGATCGTGAGTTCGAAGTCCAGTCAGTCCGTGTATATGGATCCTCCTTTGTAGCACAATTTATCATAACAATATTTGTTCTTTATTCTAATTTTTAACAGATCTTTTTATGAAAAAACCTATTAACGTTCAACGTTTTCTTTTCATAAATTCAATTGTCAAGATAACCAAGAAAACAATAGAAATTCCTGGGATCAAACAGTTTTATGAAGCCCTCACTGAAATAATGTCATGACCCTTTTTATAGTTTCATCTTGGTTGAAATGTGATAAAACATTCACAGAGGAGAGACTAAAAGAAAGTGATATGTTTGAACAACATGGGTTATAAACAGATGTGGTTCTGTCAGAGGATGCCATATGTATCATAGCAGTGTCTTCTATTTGTTTTGTAGCGATAAGTAAGCCTGAGAAAGTTCAAACAATACAGGCAAGGTTAGCATGGTTCGGGATGGCAATGGGGGGAGACAATCAAATGATTTATTGTGACTGACCACTGTTGACCACAAAAGTCCTTTGGTTGCCCGCTGACATTTTAATTGAGCCGCCTGAGATCTCGGCGAGTCTGCTGACAAGCCTGTAAATTGTGTTATAAATGGCCTTTGAGGTTAATCCGGGAGGTAAATTGGCCTAACGGAAATACCGGGTCGTTTACTCGGATTGTATGAACCGTTGAACGTCTCATTACAAATGCTTTTATGACGGCCAAAAACAGTCGAAAGTTAATACCCCAGTGCCCAAATAAGGGCATAGACCTGTTGGGGCTTGGTTCGCTAGCCGTATTGTTTCCAGGGCAGAGAGTGTATCGTCCTTACTGCCGGTTGATGAATTGACTTGCTGCGGGCAAGGAACCACACACTCATCAGCCAAATACTTATTAAACTACACAGAAATACTATTCAAAACTATTTGGAGGTAACGTAGAAAAACATAACATTAGTATTTGATGCCTGTTTGCAATAGCCTGTGTCTATTTATGAATCCCACAGTTGTGTCTGTTAAAGGCAAAGCGACATTGTATTCCCTTGTCCCCAGACCTCGTGGTATTAGACATTTCTGATTTTCAGATAGACGGACCGCTGCACGGACACAGGCCCGAACTATAGTTTATTTGAGGTCGTCTGAAAGGTAAACTACTTCATGGAGACAATATATTCTTGATAATTATATAAGTAATTGCGGATAATTTGATATTTTTAAACATATTCAAAAGGACTTACATCTAATAACAAGCTTGACTTCCTCAAAAACCAAAAATGGGATGAATTGAATACATTTGAATTTGTATCAATTAAGTGTCTTAGTCCTATATGACGTATAACGGTATAACAAATATATATATAAATTATATTTTACCTGTCCCTGTATATACATGCATTTCCTTTACAATGGTATCGGTGTGACTTGATCAGAAAGTTCAATAATAGAACACGCACATAATCTGTTAACATGCCACAATTTTCAACGATATATACTGTGAACCAACTTATTTTAGCGTCCAATTAATTTTCGCGTGTTTCGCGGGCGATTAAAATTATCATTTGGCATGAAGACACGAAATTAAGTCGCCGAGAAAAGAAGTTGCCTTATAGCACTGTGGATTCAGGATTTGATTTTGTATTTACGGTATCATGAAAGAGTTTTGTGTATAACGATGTTTTTGACCATTTCATTATGGGAAAATCACAAAGTATCATTGCATTAAGGAGAGCGAGCACGTATAAACAATATAAATTGTTTAACATTATTTATCAGATTATCATGTTTTTGTTTGTTTGTTTTTTCTGTAACAGACATTAAGAATAAATAAATTATTGTCCTTCTATTCCGAAAAGGTCTGTAAACTAACTCGTTTCCTTGTACTTCAGCAGAAGCGGCGTGTACTTATTTACTGTACATTTTGTAAAAGATGTTCCCAATATGATGGATCATCGTACAACACGAATTTATTCTTCTTGAGAATCGTCCCTGTAGATAGATTTTGCCAATATGGCATCGTTGATTGAGAGACTGGAACACTCACTAGCAATTGTTAATGGATTTAACGCTGTAAACGCCCAATTATATTGCTCACTATCGGGTCAGGGAAAATCAACACGCAAGGTCTGTTGACAAACATGCAATTTAGCCGGCGTCGGGAATCTCTTCTTTACTCTAAGTTTGTCGTTCTTCGCTGAAATCACATGAATTCCTCAGCACATATATTTATAACACACTCGTCATTATAATTGAAACGTGACGCTTTCACTTCCGCTTTTTGTCACTAGAACCATTCAAAGTCATGAACTACCGACATCGCAAAATGGCCACCATGGCAAACCGGAAATCAGTAAAACAGAGGGTCTTTCTCTGCATTAACTTTGGCAGTGAACTGGAAATCAAAATGTTTACATGTGAAAGCCTTTCGCAGTCAGCAAATTGTGTAGTCTGTTTTAAAAAGGCCGGTAATGGATAGCCTCGCTTTAGCTGTCACACTCTCTGGTAGAAAACGCTAAGAACACATTTAGTGTGGGGATACAAAATAAAACCAATATTATTCATTCAGTGGAAAGCAAATTAATGGTTAATTGAGATCATGCGAGGGTTAACGAGTGTGAATTTATTGCGGACTTTATTATTTAAATCGCTATCCGAGCAAATGTAAGGGCTTTTATGTGTAATTAATTTGGTGATTGCAAAGTTTACAAATTGGAAGGCATAATTCTACGTTATAAGAGCACGAAACACCCCATGTTGATACTAAGCTAATTTTACTTCGTTCTTTTTTTATTCTTTAATTTCCGCATAGGTTCCCTTTAAAAAAAGTTTTCAAAATGCCTAGTTCCATTATTTTCAGCTGTGAATTTCAATGTGGTCTCGTCGTTGCGTACGGCACTGTTTAATTTTCGTAATAAATGAGAAAAGTGCTGTTCGAAACGAAATTGTTTGAACATCATAATTGTATCGTTTCCTCAAAACAGGTATCTTTAAAATCATTATTTTTATGAGTTCTGACTAATGCAATGTAAATATAATATAAGTGATGTTTTCTTTACAGAACATTCAACTAATTCTTGGTACTTTAAATGCATGTTTGTACTGTTTAACTTACCTTATATTAAAACAATCGATATTTCCATTCTAAACGGCTGTGTATCATTTGCCATTCCAAACGTTAGGAATAACTTCCTTCTCTTGTTTCGAGAGACTTCTTTCTCTTGTTACGAAAGACCTTTTTTTCTTGTTATGAAGGCATTTTCCTCCTCCTTACTAGATACCTTTTCTCTTGTTATAAGGGACTCTCTCTCTAGTTACGAGCGTTCCTTTCTTTTGTTACGAGAGTTATTTTCTCTTGTTGGGAGAGATTTCTTCTCCTTTCTACTTTTACGAGAATTCTTTCCTCTTGTTACGAGATCCCTTTTCTCTTGTTATGAGAAAAGACGTCTTCTTTTTCTTGTTACGAAAGTTTCTTTCTCTTGTTACGAGATACTTCGTTTTCTGGGAAAGTATAAAAGCTATACAAAGACGTAGCTGTGATATGATACACACCTCTCAGACTAAAATGAAATATCTGATTAAAAAATGTTTGTTGAGTTAGATGGCGAGATCTCCCTGCTTCCTATTGGAATATGTACAGCTATCATCCACTGAAACAAACAGTGTATTCCTCATACGATGTAATGACTTCATCTCGGAGCTTATCAGGATAAGTCACAAAGACCAAGACCTTGCCAAGCCCTTCGATTCCCGTTTAGACATATCGATGGTGTGTTGTTCTTCAAAAATAAACAAATATCTACCATATCAATCGGATATACTCTGAAGATATTGAAAACACACAATTTCACAACAAACTACCACACTGGCAGTTTTCCTCGATCTATTCATTAACATAACCAGCAGGGACAACTTACAACTAAGCGGTGTGATAAGCTTGATGACTTCGATTTCACTTTTGTAGAAATTTATTTCTACCCTCCTTCTTCACATGTATTTACAAGTTGGTTCAATAATCAATTACCATATATCAAATATCTTAAACGTATCATTTATTTATTCATTTATTTATCTTTTTATTTATGTATTTATTGACATCATTTGTATATTTATTGTATTTCCCCGAATTTCGGTTTTATTTAAACCTCTTTATTCTTTCTTTGTTGTTAGTTATCGATACTCTTCATTGTACTCTCGTCATCTCATTGTCAATTGATAAATAACTGTCCATTTAGTAGAAAAGGCAGACATATGGCATTTTTATTTTTAAAAGTAAAAGGTATTTGAAAAGTGTGTAGTGTCAATGCATCTGATATTTGAATTCTAATATGATAGTGACAGTAGATACAATTATGATACTCTGTTAAGTTTTCCTTGAAGGTATTCTGCACATCTTTGTTTATCTTAAAGCAGTACACAAGATACAGAAACACGGAATGTGTTCTACATATCTCAGTAAAAGGACATCTTTAAAATATGAGAAACTGAAACCTGGATGAGTATTCTACATATATCTATACAACCGTATGTCTCTTAAACAGTACGTGATAACAGAAACAAGGTTGAGTGTTCTATCTATATCTATATATACTTTTGTTCATTCTCCTGCGAGGATGTCCTGGGAATATACTTAGCTACATAACTCTGTATAAATACGAATTAAAGATAGCTATAAGACTACTTCTGCGAGGATAGTCATGCTTATTATCATTATATATATATAACCGAATTATAAACTAGTAAATGCAATGTGAAGATTTCATGTAAGGTTTCCTGTGAGGATATCCTTATTTTTTTTCTTCATAGTGATGTATATTTCTTTTTAAAAATGTAGATCGATACTGCGATACCTTTGACAGTTCATCAGAGAGTATCTATCTGGTTCATCGTTAAACACTTTATTGTCAGCCTCTGGCAGTAGGCGTTCACATCAGTATATATTGTTTCAATGTCACGTTCCTGCGTTGGAGTTATCTTGTGTGATCTCGGCGACCCTCAGATAACAACTTAATCTTCTGTAAACCCAGTAATGAGTAGTCTCCCTTGTTAAACGTGGCCTTACGAGGTGTGACAGCCATACAAACGCTCGTATTCTAATACCCGCCTGCTCCATTTCAGATAGATTTCCTCTCACAAAGATACGCTTTATTGTAATAAATATTAAAGCAACTTTGTATGAAAATTAATTATACTTGTATCGAGCTGAGAAGCAAACAAATTGAATTCGTGTCGTGTTCAGGCCCCAGTAGTATTATTGACCGAACTGATTAAAAGGTTTAAGGTGACGAGTCTGTATCTAAAGCTCTCGTCACAAACACATGTTCCACAAACCGCATGCTCTTTTGTTCTCAACAAATTAATTTCTTTATACTATCAGATATGTGCATTAACTCGCATTGGAATAATATGTTTTGGATGCAAAGAGCGTTGTGTGTATACGTCATGAAAACTCTCTCAGTGTTAGTGCTGGCCTTTTCCGAACAAAACACCCAGTCTCATGCCTTCCGCCCATTTACATAATCGTCCTCGCGTGTTCATACAAATGTCGGAGCTGATGTGATCAGATACACCTATATTATTATACGTGCAGTATTCCAGTATATACAGAGGAATCGCTGTCTCATTGAGACACGGCAATCGTGATGGAATGGTACTTAGGTACACAATGTCACAATCCTTACACAAATAGTTGTTTTCTAAAGGTCTGTTCGTCTGTTTCCCCTCAATTTAGTACTTGTTATGGGATACAGTATGAAGCATGTTTGTATATTTATCTACGGTAAAGTTCTTTTATAAAGGTGCTTTATGCCAATATGTCTTCTATACTTTCCTTCTATATGTAAATTACCTTTGGCAGCCTCTGTATCAGAAGGAAGATATCTCCATAGTTAGCTACTAAGAATTCAGTTTTATATTGTCATGGCATTTTGATATCGTTATTATTGGACTTAATTCGAGAGTGAACTTTTTTGCTTCGTAGGCTATTTAAAATAATCTAATCATTGGTACTAAATTTAACTGCAATTAATTTGATCTTAATGAAAAATGAATCAAGTGAAAAAACTTACAAATCCGTCAGGTATTTAGGACGTACATTTTAAAGTGATACCGGATTAATTGTGTGGGTTTGTGCTCTCTTGGATCCATCCAGGGGTTGTATCAACTAAGGTCAGTACTGCGAACAGGAAACCTTCAAATACGTATATAAACAATATCATGACTGGGATCTGTTCTCTGAAAAAGTAAGGCATTCCATTATTGTACATGAAGCATTATGGTAGATTTCAGACGTGTTCGAATAAAACCTAACCCCAACATAACATTAGGTAGTCGGTATCAGAATTCTTTGTTCCGGATATACACATTTACTTGACGTTCTTTAAAATTTAACCAATATCAAAAATGATAAAATTCATTGAATCATGGGCAATTTCAAAATCCAAAGTTTGACATTTTTTCTATTTATTTTGATTATCCTTTTTTACCTCCTTTTATCATTACTTTAGGCTCCTATGGCACATCTTTGTTTATACTGGAAAAATTATCAAAAAAAAACCCCAACTAACAATGTAATCTTGAGATATGAAATTAATTTTGGTAAGCATATAGACAAGTTTCTATTCCAAATATATATTCACAATATTTTTGATGCTCATGCCTTTGCACATAACTCTTTCGGGGATAAAATTCCCTAAAAAGAATACAATACGTGCTAATCCTTACACACATTTTTCTCTAATTAAATGCTTAAATCACACTGTTTTATAGACTTATCCTGCGGAAAGTTCAATATCACTAAGACTATATGTGAAGTTTAACGTTGACCAGTGGTCAGACTTATCAAAGACTATTCCTTTCCGGCCTTGTTCATATACGATAAAATACTATATATATCATGCCAAAGCCTACCTGTTTTATGTGTTTCCCCAAACTATTATTCCATATCGCACTTCACTTATTTTTCATATACTTTTTAAAACAAATGCAGACAATGCGAGTATGTATTTTAAAATGTTTTGATTGGATTCCAAAATTCATTAACATATTTTCATTTTTTTTTCTTCTAAATTTTGTAACTTTCCCTATATACAAATAGAGACAAATATAGATCAAATACATTCTTTTTAATTCTCCCAAAACATTTCACTTAAATAGTTATCTTCTGGCAAACAACAAATAGTTGTGTCTAGTTGCGAGTATTTTCTTAGATAGCTAATATAAGGCCAGACTATCTTTTTATCTTGTTTGGTTCTCTCTTAATCATGAGAAACATGTATTTTCTAGGTTGACAATACATATGTAAAGCTTATTTGCTAGACATTTGAATATGCCATAAGAAAGCTAATTGAAATGTTTTGACCCTTTAAGGACTTATATTTCGTCGAAGAACTAATCACACTAGGTAAACAAGCCTAACAAAGTCCTTCATTTTCACCCCAATACATTAATGATGTGTTGATTTAAAACAGCAATATATAATCCAAGACATTACATTTTTTCGCGTTAGCCACTTACCTTAATCTTTATTTACAACGTGACGAGAATGGATAGCTAGCAATTCAGTAGCACGATGATCGGAATGCTTCGATATTCCTATTTCTATTATTTTTTTTTTTTTAGATAATAACAGCCTTGTTTTCCCCAAACATAAGCTTACATTCAAAAGTAGACTTGATGGTCAAGGTATTCCTTCTTATTAATGTCGATTGTAGAAAATACAACAGAGGGTTTGAAAAAGGTACTGAATGTTGAAGAAAAAAGGGAAATTCCGTAGTCAACATTAGGTTGTGGTTCCCTCGTGCGATTTGAAGTTTGGTACTCCTTGATATTCCTGTGAATTATATGTTCGTCGGCCCCAGCTCTCATTTTGTTATTTACAGGATCGAGAATGTATGAAGACTCTTCACAAACAATATGCCCTTCAGAGATTGAAATTCGGGACAATTCATATTCTTTTACTTCAGTCGCTTATCTCGCTCTTCACTTACAACGTTACTAACAGGGAAGCTTACAACTTGGCTGCACGATAAACGTGATGTTTAATGATCTCTCATGCACATTACCGATTCAGTATTCATAAAAACATGTCATCTTCCTGTTCTTACCAGTATTCCTTTTTTAAAAAGTTATTAAGTGCACTTGTTATTAATCGTGTGGTTGACTTAGTGCAGGGTTGGTGTCATTATATTATACATCAGACTTTCATGCTGTCAGAAATCGGTGTGGTGGAGGACATAATTGTACTGTGCAGCTACAATATGTATAATGACATATTAAGCCTTAAAATGACATACATGTGCTGCCCTCTGCATTTAAATGTGTGTACCGTGTATACAGCCTTCCGGTCCTATTATCCCTGGTTTTTTTTTTCATGGTTGCTTATGTAAACCTTTCATTTTCCCCTTCCATATAAACCCTTAGAGTTAGATGTTTTTGCTTACATGTCCGTTGTGACATCTTTTTGAATACTTATAAAAATATTAATATCTATATAATATTTAACATGACAGAACAAACTTACCTGTTGTATCCTTCACACTTCTTGGTATGCTGAACTAATTTCTATAGTTTTTATTATAAACTCCCCAGTTAGATGTTGTGACAGAGGGGACATTAAATGGCGGAGCATCATGCACAGGAAAGATCTCATTATCAACAACATTAACTGACACGATAATTCAAATGTTTATTTATTGCACTGTTATACATTATGTTGTTAGTATCATCGATGAAGATTTTAATGTTTCCATGTCTTATTAAAAACAACTTTGTAAAACTTTATAAAACAGTTAAGCCGACAGACCACGCCCCTTTCAATGATATAATTCCCGCGTGTGACTACAGTAGCAAGAGGACTAATCTTGACACGCCGTTATTGAAATTCTGTATCAATTACACCACTTGAATCAGTTCGAATTCGAGATTAACTTGTCCCGTTGAGATTTCAGCTCAACTATGTTTATTCGCGGTTAAGCCTAACGTTGACCAGTGGGCAGTGTCCACAAGGTCCATCGTGTCTAGACCATTGTTAATCAAAACCAACTCACTATGAATTAATTAAAGATCAAGTCAAAGACCCATCCATTTTTGTGTGTCAACACAGAGCGATGCTACCACAATATTTGTGCTTTCCTATCAGACAGTGACAATGGCCAGGAATATGTCTAATCTCGTACAGAATTAACGTCTCACTTACAGTCAAAGCGGTTTACACTCGCCTCGAGTGTCACATTGTGTCGCTCCCGCCAGATGACCTGTGGTCAACGTAAATCTGAGGAACGCTTCATCAATGGTCCATCATAAAATTATTCAGTTGTGAAATTTGGACAAATATCTGGCTATTCTTGTAACAAATGTGATGAAAGTGACAATAACTTTATATATCGGACATTTTGAATGGTGATCATAGCAAGAATCATCTCTGTTCGAAATTGAGTGCCCGGATGTCCACACTGGCCTGTAGAGGGTCTGCAAGCGTTCAAGCGACCATGACACGTGCTATGACGTCTGCTACCATACAAGTGATGATAATGGCGTCGCGGAAAGCACGGTTGATTATCATTGTGATTCCATTTAATACGTTAAAATGCTATTCGTCATTGTCATTTCTATCACGAGTAATTAGATTACGATACATTATTTACATTAAATTGATTAGTCAAGGTACCAGCGTCACAAACACCCATTTGCGCCTATGTAAATTGTTGATGAGTAATTTGATTTCTTCTGAGATATTGATAATCCAAGGTTTCAACTATTTGATATGATATTTAACTGTTTGAAACAATTTCCACCTAAATGCATATATAATTTGCATCGACATGATACTTCAAAGGATATGATACTTATCGAATAGATAGTGAAATAATTAGCATACGCATGATATCAGTTGGAAAAAAAATTAAAAAAAATATAGAAAAATGTAGTATTATCCTGTAATTATAAAATAATGTAATGTTACATTCAATATAAACTACCAAAACTATGAAATGAAAGGATTAAATGCCGCAAAGAGCATTTAGCTAGCATTAAAGAGGTTTATGAAGATAGATTCTAGAGTTGTGCGCTTCTGATATTAAAAAGTCAAGCAAAAATGTTGCTCATGTTGACTCTAGGTGCAATTTGCGACCTGTTTTTATTTCAGTTTTGACTTTTGTTTGCTGTTTCTATCGTGTGCGTTTAATATCGTATACGATTTGTTTGCATTTTTACCGTGCGAGTATACAAAGACAGATCAGAACAGCACAATAAAACAAGAGGAAACATGTTTTTGTTTTGTTTTTGACAATTTTGAGTAACGAAGGAAGTCAATAGACAATTTCAATCTTAATTTCAAACACCTTTGTTTTCATACGAAGACAAATAAATTGAACAAACAACTGTACGTCCTCTCTCCATGGTAGTAATATACAGTGGACAGAGACTCTTGTAAATCTGTCAGTGTGGAATTTCGTAGGAATATCAAGGCATTTACCACTAATTTACCTTGGTATTCTAGGGAACCTGTGGATATTTTAATCATGATACGTCAATATAAACCCTCCTGATTTAAGTTAACAATTTAAGAGGCTATTGAATACATTGCATACCTTTGTACCAGACCTTTCACTAAATCTTCCACTGAATTATTGTTATCCGTTAATTGCCAAGCCAGTGACTAGAAACATCTGGTCGGTAACAAACGGATCTAGAATGTTTGATTGACATCTTTATTGGTATGAGAATACTTTCCTTTTACTCTTTTACCACCTCTACCTCTAATTTAGCACATGCCGTGGGCAAATCTAGTTTGATTTTCATATATAATACTGGTGTTAATAGTAGAAATTCCTGTATATTACAGATTCATTGACAACAGAAGCGCGACAAACGTTTGAACGTATTAAACTTTCCTCGGGACGAACTGCATACCTACACACCTGTAGAAGTGTGACGGCGCACCTGAGGTAACAGGACACCCTGAAACAACAATCAATCAAGGTGCGAAACAGATAGTGGGTTGTGCGTGACAGGGACCTGCTGCTCTCGGTAACGCGGTCCGGCCAACTCCATCCCACACTAGCATCATTGCCAAGTCAGGTATTCAGATCAGCGGGGCTGTGACAGAAACCCATGCTGATGTACAAACAGAAAACGCCGCTGTCAATTCACCTATACACTCTCTTTAATAGCTACATCTTTATAGTTGTAAAGTCGCCGTTAAGTCAAACAATTCTAAAGCACTGGATGTAACGATATTGGATTCATTCGTTGGGGATTAAGTGCAAAGAAACAGCGTGGTGATCAGCGCGCACCTGCAGTTTCTGTATACAACAGAAATGAATGTTTGACTTTGGAAAGGTATTTGGTAATTAGGAATATGTATCATCTCGTGAAAGCTGAAAAATTAGTATTGTCCGTCTAAGGTCACGATCAAATGGAACCGAGCTCTTTGAAAGATGGTCGACATTCTTTCAATAGATATACATTCTTCCATATGCCTTTCAAAGATGACACTTCGTTTAACTTGATGTTCTGTTCCCCCCTGATATCCATCAGTGCTGAGGCATCTTGACGGTGTCTCAAAGATACAAGTGAGGGCCTAGGAGCACATTTTCGTCTATCTGAGGCCATCGAACATTAATCTTATAGGGAAATCAGAACTATTAATATGATACCGTGTTAAATGTCAAGACAATGATGAAACTCCAACCCAATAAAATGCATACGATAAAACTTCACTCATAGCAACGTCACATTATGATTACCTACATCCAAAAGGTGGGGTCTATTCTCCAGTATGCTGACGAGCTTCAGCGGCTGTAATACAATATTCGTATGAGTAGGATATGAAGCCATTCCAACACGCCACATTTAACCAGTAGATATCAATAGAGGGGACCGTGTTGAAAATCCTAATAAAAATCTTAAGACAAGATCATGTACAGTTTGTTTTTAGTTTTTTTTTTTTAATTTTTAGTTTTTTTTTATAATTCCATTCCGCTTAGCGACACGCTTTTCCATGCGTCTCCATGCAAATCTATATTTTGGATGATATCTTGCTACATTTTAATAAATGCTGATTTTGAGTTTGAATTATGATTACGCTATTAATGATAAAAAAAAAAACCTCATATTCCCAAGAGCTGCATTTTCGGGAAAAAAAATGAAATAAATAGATAAATGGATAACTAAATAAATAAATTGGTAATGTGTGATGTGGTAAAATGTCAAGTCTCGTCTAGTCTGACCTTTCAAACTATTTAACGCATTAATACTTTGTTGATAATTCAAAAAAACGTACTGGAAGGAAATAATTCCTGGCGTTCGGTGAGTTGGGAATTAGAAACCAATCTCCTGATTGGTATATATCAAAATGAAGCAGTGTACATAAAAACACTTTGTGTATGTAAAATGGAATATATAAAACAAAATGGTTTTTCAGCCATATGATAAAGAAAAGTTGACTTTTAAGATTCAAACATCAGTGATAATGATGGCTTTTTTTGCCTCATCACTAAGCTCTGGTGCCCAATACAAATGTTAATTACATTATATATTTTCGGTTTAAAATTGTCTCATATTTTCGTTCTTTGCTTGAAATATGGTTACCTATCTCTATCAAATTGGACGGTAATCAATCAACCGTGTTAGTTCTATGATATACCAATCAACTCTCTTATACACAAGTCCATTTCACTAAAACTTTATCAAGCTCTCATTCTCTGTCACTCATAAACATAATCCAATTTCTATGATATTAAATCTATCAATTCCTTTAATACAAGCCATTTTTTCTGGTATTTGGAATGAAATAGCAAAACATATCAAATATTAATAAATGATTTAAGAATATTTTGAATGATGTAGGATAAGCACTTTATTACATTGATCAATATTTAAACAAATAAATGAATGGAAACGCTATGACATTAACCATTTTGCTTTAAGATATACTCTTGTGTCGTGAATACAATGCCTTGATGTCAGACTTGTAGACGAGACGGCGAATTATACGAGATAATAACATCTGCATTGCCAATAAAAACAATAAGTTAAAGATGAAAAATAGAATGTTTAAGTACCATATTGATAGAAGTGCATGTATAAGTATTACAAGTAATTATCACCTGATCCAGCGTAGCATTGAATAACACAATGGCACCAGACACCTTTGATAGAATATAGTTATATAGGCCTCTGGTGACACGGGTAGTACAATATCCAAATTTTAGAGAAACTGATTATATTGTAGAGTTAATGCACATCTAGTTTTACATCCAAAACTGCTTTTTATTCCAGAACTTCCGTCTGGATGCCAACACGAAACAGTCATGTGGTTTAATGCAATATTCGACAATTATGAAATCAATATATATATATATATATATATATATTTAAATCTTTCTAACTAAAAGTCGGTAAAATGAGGATTGTTGCTAACAGAATAGTTATTACTTATTTAAGATCCATCAAAAACAAATAACATACTACACAACAAAAACCTAACGATGAGTGAGGCATCTAATTCATTAAACTACGGCTGTTTAATTTATCACCATGCTAGCTGCCATGGATCCGCTCGCAGTCTGTGCCCGCTGTGTTGCCGTGCGCTACTTGGTATAACAGTCCCTAGCGTGCCACTGGTACTTTTTTGTCCCTATTTTAATTACAATAAACCTGTTAGGATTACAATCTAATTAATATGGTATTACAATGATTAACAAATGCTAACAAAATATTCTATCAGAATGAAGTAAGGTACTGGATAGCGTAAATTTGTATTTAAAATAGTTGATAGAATAACTAACGGGACACTACAGCATCAACGTAATGGAATCAAATACAAAATGTTGTTTCAGTAGGGTAATACAAGTCAAGAACAAGCTATAGAAAGACATTGGTAACGTAGAATCGACACGGATGGAATAAAAACGATTTTGGTCTTTGATCAGCAGATGTCTCATATCTGGTTAAAACTGGATTTTTTTGATTTTTTTTGATTTTTTAGATTTTCTACTTATCAACTTTAGTTGATCTATAAATTGGACTTTAATTATATGAATTGTTCCATGATAATGAGATTTGTATTGATTGCGATGGACATTTATGTTTGGATATCGTGTCCATTGCTTTGCTATAAAGTTCCAACAAAAATAATGTTCAATATATTCAACTTCTAACTTAAAACTCAAAAAGTTTCTCTTAAAACAGCAGTAAGCTAACAATTCTAACTCCAAAAGAAGCTTTACAACAATCTGCTATCTAAGCAAAAATAAATTTTCTAAATTTGACAAGAAATGTACAGTTTGTGTGATTTTATTGTAGAATGCATTCAGTATTTTGTTCATGTAGCCACAATTTCATATAGCGCTGCTGCATGGCCTTCCTACACAATTTACGGAGAAGTTGATGCCATATTAGGAGGTAGGTATCCGTGTTTTTATTGACTTACTTACTACATCTCTCCGCCTTATACAATATACAAGGAGAAGGCGGTGTCAATTTGTTCGGCCGACATTGTCTTATGGCGGTACGTATCGCATACAGACCCCACAGTTAAATAGTAATACTCGTATATAAAGTTAAGCATTATACTTTAAGATAGGATTTATTTATCTTTCAAAATGGCCATGAATAATGTATACCCTTACAGCATCGTGTACTCCGTTACTCTAATATTGATTGAGGTGAGAGAAACGGAGACAATTGTAATATATTCTAGAAAAATACAATTAGATCGCTACTTTATTGTTGTTGTCATGACAGTGTACCTATTTAAATTATGGTTTAATAACGCATTCTTTTCTACGGTCATGTACCAACATCGTTTTTAAAGAGATAGGATTGCATTTCCTTTTCTAAAAGTAAAATGATGATTTAAACAAACCTTATCCTATGTGTACTTCTGTGTGAATAAAACGCTTGCCATGTCTACGGGGTAAGTACATTATGGGTTGGCCACTTGGCTTAGTAACAGAGGATCTTTGCCTAACGTGACGTCTATGTGGGTATGTAGACCTATGTATGTGCTATGTCTGACATAATCAGGTTCCGATCGCAGTCTTTAGACTGCAAACTAACCCAATAACACCAATATATACAATACGAAAAGCAAAATATGTCTAATGTTTCTAGATATACCGCCCCTGTTTCCTGACAAATTCTGACTCAGAACTAATAAAAACTACAATTTGTCATTCATAGCCTGAATAAATATTTTCATTCGTAACCATGTAATCGATGGAATCTGATTTTAACCACAGCATGTTTGGTCATGGCAGATCTTACCTCGTTTGAACCTTATTTACGACAACTGGTTTGTGTTACCACGCGGATTATGGGCACTTGCCTGCCAAAAACCGTTGTTTTAAATCACCCCGAATGGTGCCGGGCTTGTCCATATCTAATTAGGAAGATTAGCCTCCTGATTGGTGCGCACTGTTTCATGTTTGGCGCGGGAGGTCGCGTGCCTCTGAGGTGGCCGGCGTGTGTCGCCACCGATTACTGAACGTTAACATTAAAATCAATCAGTGTTAAGTGAGTTAAGCCTGTTGTTTTTAAATATTACTATATCCCCGAAATATTAGCCTGGTGTGCGAACGAGATGTGTTTTCAAACTTATTGAATTAAGATGTCATTAAATTCACCACACAGTGTATTAATAATGTTGCAAGTTGTTTTTCGATTACATTTTTTAGGAATAACAAACTATTTGTCTTTATTCCAACATCAATGACACAAGGAACAAAGACACATTGTTCATCGTTGTCTCTGTGTCTTGGACGCGGTGACTAAACATGATAATGTATAATTATTTTGTTATTGATCTATATTAGAAATAAAACCACTGCCAACCAACTAAAATAAATAAAAAGCCAGTATTAGGTGTCCAAACGTGACTTTATAAAAATGAACAAAGGTATGTTATGATTATAAAGAAATGGCAGTTACAGGATATCTTACCGACTGGTGTAAAAAACTTAGCAGCAATTTTAAAGCTAGTTGATGAAACAAAGTCAGCTAGTTATATTAACTCTCCAAGTACGAAGCAGATGTATATTCGCGCTAAATATCAATACTTTTACTGACACATTTAAAGAAATATCTATGATTACATTCAATATATATCTCGGGTGTTCCTTCCAGTAACAAATTTCCGCTGAAGAAATGATGATATGAAAACAAAAAAGTTTTTCTCTGATGTTGTGATCAATCAATGACCTTATATGACACATAAATTGTATCACTTTCATTTCATTTGTACATTAATTGTGATTATCTTTATTCATAAAGATCAAGAGAACACATACTTTTGAATACGTTTCAAAGCAAAACTAACTTAAAGTCGAAAAACTAGCGTTTAAATGTAAACACATGATAGTTATAACGTAAGAGTAACGCCAGATGTTCCAAAAGAGTGAGCGACCTCTCTCTCTCCTTCGTTGACGTCTTCCGACGTGTAAATTTAGAAGAAAAAAATACGTTCTAAATAAGTTCTCAAAGTGTGAATCGGGGTAGAAAAAACGACATTATATCAAACATGAAGAATATAGAGCTTCATTTCGAACAAGGAAATACAGTACTCCGAATGAGGTCACCTGAATATACATTAACAAATCATACCTCTGACGTTTCCTAGAAATAGAACATGTCTGATGATTCTACACTTACATATATATAAAAATATGTAAGCGCCTTGAAAATGCAAAAGGTCACTTACGTATCACCTGAAGAAAGTAAACACTTTGAAATATGAAAAAAATGAGTTCAATAAATAGAAAACGTATTTTCTATAGAATGAAGATTAAACTGATTCGTAATACAATTCAGCAGGTTTGTTTGATTTCCCGCCTATGTTGTATGGTATTAGCCCTTTTATTACACAACTGGCCCGTTCTGCCATGTCGTATGGCCATGTCATACATATCGTAAGACACGTGTGATAACACTATTGTGACGTCTTATCAATATGTGACGTCAAAATAATTATGCGACGTCGCATGATCGCCGGGGTAGACGTAAACATCTTATTCGTGCCAGATTTTTTTACATAGAAACGAAAATTAAAAATGCTTTGCTTATATTTTTATAAATAGTAGCTATGTGATAGATATAATCTTACACGCATGACTATGTCATATGGCATTTATTAAACTCGTTCATTAACCTCAAGGCTCGTGGTGTATCAAGTTATTGAACTCGTTTGATAAATTCCGTATGACATAGCCACTCATGTAAGCTCCTCTATTTGACTTGGATGTTAATGGATACTTCAGGATTGTCTACTAGTTGTCATCATTAGCATAAAATGATGATATATGAATCATAAGAAACTTTAGTAAAGCTACCTGATACACCAGGACAGCGAATTATTGAAAATGACATATCACTACTACAACACATGTATTTTATGTGTAGGAGTAGGTGGAATTGATGTAGCATCTGTTTCAACAAAAGGTCTACAACATGTTGACCATGAAACATGGAATCCTTTGTTATATGTACACCTATATGTTATGATAAAAGTATAAATAACTCTTTCTGGCGACCAAAATAGTTGATAACAATTGACACCTATTCAAAGGGTATTGTGTTTTATTGACGTACCTAGTTCGACGTTAAAGTGACCTACAAAGCTACAAAGGATTAACTATACTTATGATTATATACAACAGTTTAACTCATTACATATGTCGAGTAAATGTGATCTATACAAACATATGGTTAATAAAGTAACACTGCAATTCTACCTCACCAAATCATTACCAAGTCATTTGAGAAAAATGATAACAAAATTGAGACTTTCAGCACACAATCTAGCTATAGAATCAGGAAGGTATAAGAATATTCCCAGGTGTCATAGGTATTGCATTAACTGTAATTCTTTAGAAGTTGAGGATGAATTTCATTTTTTACTCGTATGTCAAAAATATTCAACTCTTAGAGGAAAATATATAAAGAAATATTTTTGGAAAAAACCTTCAGTCTTCAAAGTAATAGAATTACTGAACACAAATAGTCTTAAAGAATTGAATTTGCTAGGAAGATTTATCAAAGAAGCTTTTAGTTGCAGAATTGTGTAAATATACTCGGTTTGTGTAGGTGTTGAGTTTTGATGTAACACGTTATTGCATAATAGTGTGCTTATACAATGTTGAACCTCCCGGTGTCCGTCTGTCGTGTTTACCAAATGGTATTATCTGATACTTTTTTTTCCATGTCTCTCTGACTGACTGTTATAAAAGTTCTCCTAGAATCCTTATTCTGTAACAGTGTATTATAATTAGTATCAATTCTGTGATTGGGCGCAGCCCTTGTAAGATTAAGTGGTTACAATGTATTTTTTTTTTTTGCTGATGTTGCCAGTAGACAATATGGTTGATTAATATTCCTCATAATATAGTACATATGTCGGTTAATCGGTTTCCGTATTTAATTATAATAAGTCAATTACGTTTTGTAATTTTATTATAATACATGTTGTATTCATATATATATATATATACATATATAAATACATGTAAATTAATTTATGTACTGATGGGTCATAGACCTAAAGTCAATAAATGAATTGAATTGAATTGATTATATACAACAGTTCCTTTCAAAGGATTATACAAAAGACAAGACACACAATAGCACCTTAAAGTATACACTTTCGTCCAGTAACAAATACAGTGTATAGATCTGCATCATACAGCTGGTTCGTCGCGTCAATGATGCTTGGGAATGTATATATCCAGAAAGGAAATCAATAACATTAAAATAGTCTCTCCGTGTGTAAAGTAAAGTAAGGGAAGTATATTAACTATGTTGTCTAGGAACAAACATGCAAAACAACAGTGTGAACGAAACAATATTTAGTGCAATTTGTTTGTTTGTTTTTGTTTAACGTCCTATTAACAGCCAGGGTCATTTAAGGACGTGCCAGGTTTGGAGGTGGAGGAAAGCCGGAGTACCCGGAGAAAAACCACCGGCCTTCGGTCAGTACCTGGCAACTGCCCCACGTAGGTTTCGAACTCGCAACCCAGAGGTGGAGGGCTAGTGATAAAGTGTCGGGACACCTTAACCACTCGGCCACCGCGGCCCCTCATTTTTAGTGCAAACGAAATATTACTGGGTTATCAAGATACTTCGTCTTAACATGATATTATTGCGTACGAACAAAATATTGCCCGCGAAAGTTAAAGTATTGGAAGATAAGTTTGCTGGAAATGGCCACCTAAACATATTGCGTGCATACGAAATACTATTTTGTTCGAACGAAATATTATTGTGTTTGAACGCAATATATATTGCTTTGATAACCGTTCCCGGCAACCGTAAGTTAAACTCATACCATTATTAACGTAAAACGGTGGATGCATTGCAACGACAAATTATCAGATGATTTCACAAAAGACAAAGTGAATAGCATATTTACATATTATTTAGCTACAAATACATTTGCCTATTAACATAAAAACAAATATAAAATATCATAAAGCTGTTTCTTCCCTGTGATTCCATGCACAAAAGTTGTAACAGTAAAAAGGGGAGTCAGTAAAAGCATATTTGGCCGCAACTAATGTTAACAAACAGCAGGAGTGTTACATTACTGTAAACAAACTTATTTTCGCGGCCACTTAATTTCGCATTTTCATACCCAACGACGTTTTTGCGGCGTTTAGTTTCGACATCTGCAGTCATATAAGTCTTACTGTACCTGTGAATGAAATAATATCGCGGCGATCAATTTTCGCGATTTATAATCGCCCGCGAAATTGTATCGCACAAGAAAATAATTTGGTTTAAAGTAACCCTATTAGTTTAATCAATTTAATATGCTGGGATATATGGTAAACGTAAAACGGGTTCCCCATGGTGCTACGTGGATACGTTGATGGTTAATCGGATTCTTCTTCTATTATGCAATGTATTTAACGGATTTTATAAATATAAACATACATGTAAAGCAAATCATTTCTATCATTTCATTTACGTTCGTTACAAAAAAAGAAAATGTATTTATGCATTTGTACGGTTTTCTAGTATTTCATTCATTTTTCACTTCTTTTTTTATGAAAAGGAGGAAACGAATAGTTTTGTGATGAATGAGTCGAGCACTTCTGTCATTACTTGAATGTGAAATCACGTCATCATGGTTGGTTCCCAACTGGCGTAGGTAGATCAGTTTTACAGTCCGGATGTGTCAGATTTGAACCCTGGCCAGGACCCGTTTGATTTTTCCTCTGCTGTTTAATGTAATAATGTATATCTAACACATGTATTTTTTCTCTATACCATATCTTACTGTAAACGCTAAATTGCCAAAAGTTAATATACACGTGTTTTAGATGTCTGCTTTTCAAATATTGTTATACGTATTCCCTTAGCGGGTCGGTATCTTTCCCTTTTTCTTGTTACCATTATAACACCCTGTTGATTCAAATTACAGTTTACACTTTAGTAAAAAAGAAATTCAAATTCTGGATTGCCATTATATTATAATTTTTATGTTTTAATTGCTATGAACCCATACAAACAGCATATGATTTGGATGATCGACAGATCGACCTTGGTATAATAAAACATTTTTCTCATCGCCATTTTTTATTGGTAAATTTATATCTTATGCTGCTCTACGTACAAGTTTGATCCTGCCGTATGGTGTCATACAATAACCATATACATCTGCCTTCTATGCCGTGAGGTACCGTTTACTAATGTTCCCCTTTGTCTTTCTGTTGCCTTCGTCATGGTTGAATGGTCAGTCACATTCACATTACTGCCCATTAAGGTACTATCGCTTGTTCTATGTATCCATTTCGCCTCAGATCGTTGCCTTCAAAGGCGTTTCCTGTTGGGATCCTTTCTGCTCGTAATTGCTATAATATTTAACCTGGTCGGTATATTTGGAGGCAATGACAATATAACGACAGTCTATCTGTAGAAATGGGGCTTGATGTCCATACCTCTGTGTTACATATGTGGCCATATTGTATACTAGACACGCCCTATGTTCACAAATGTTTGACACTTTGTACAACTCATCAATAAACGGAGGAGTGAACTAAAGCAGAATCTATTTACTCACGATATTTTCAATATCCATCTATACTGTTTATAGTGTTCACAAATTGAGCCTACAATAAATATGGTCGCGAATCAACTCTCAACAAATCGGTTCGGATCACGGACGATTAGGTGGGGACACATCAGGTAATCGATCGAGCAATGCATTCCGAATATGTTGATCGCTGATGTGAGAAGTTCTTGACTTCAGAAGAATACCCAATGCCACCTGAAATAGAGAGGGTTTTATCGCCAGCCAAGCCGTGTGTGTACTAACGTAGAAGTCTCCGTCTAGAGTACATTCTTTATTCAACCACACAGCGTGAAATGGAAACATGAAGTATTTGATTGAAAATTTTCCATTTAAATATGAACATCATGTAATAAATAAGGTAAAGTCAATAGTATACGTGAAAGTCATGTTTCGATTTACGGTCACTTAAAGTACACTGAACTAATTTCTGACGAATGTGTATGTATACTGTCGAACAGGTGACTCTCGGGTGACGCTCAGGTGAAAAATGGGCGTTTCGTTTAGTTTGTCATATATATATTACGGGCTGTTAGAAAACTTAGATTTGAAATAACTAGACGATTTAGGTTGAATTGATTCATTAATCATTGAAACAATAATATTGAATTATTTTATTTAAGCCACATGTACTTTGATGGTAAATTCTATCAATTTTCCTCCCATTTCCTCACAAGGCAGAATCTCGGACTCATATTTTCAAGTCCGTCGTTTATGCATATATATGTATATAATAAACGGCCAATTTCAATTCTAAATAGTCTCTGTCTTGTCTTTATCGTTGTATGTATTTGGCCTAACAAGCTTGCCCTCACGACAGTCATGTATATTCATATCACATAACGACAATTGATTTTTGGAGTTTCTTTGTTTTACTAGTTTTATGTAATTCAAACTGTAAAATGATAGTTTATAGACAGGGACGGCTATGATTATTCTTCATCCGTAATTTTGCAAACGAGTGATTATTAATATAAGTATGCGGCAGTTTCTACGGACGCAGTGACCATGTAAATTACTACGACAAAGCACAAGGATAATATGTAGAACGAAAAGTTCATATTAACCGTTAAATATCACGTGTTCATATTTCAGTGCTTTCATATATATAATATGATTACCTCTTATCAAGAGTTCTAAAAATGATAGATAATAACTTCATCTAACTAAATATAAGACTTTGCCATGCAGCTGTTTCGTACATCTAGGTCTCGTCAGTGATGCTCGGGGTCAAAATATTTTTATAGATATTTTGAGTACACAGCGCTACCTAATATGCCATTATATATATTTATATATTTAGAGTACACACCACAAACTTTTTTTATAGTTTGATAACTTTCTGGTTTGCATGATTAAATTATTTTTATTTTCTCGTATATTCTCGAATAAGGGACGACGCACGTGTTCATGCATCTAAACTAGAACTGTTCAACAGACAATAGGACTGTTCCTCTTCAAATACTACTAACAGCAAATAGGGTTTGAATCCCCAAAATATTCATTCAAGATAAGTGACAGGGGGTACGAGCTTGCGTACAACTATGGATGGTCACGCTTGTAATATCCGTGATCGTGTAAATATACGGTTATAAATTGGAGAAAAATGGCGTTAAAACATTTTTTTACCTACAACTATTATGCCACTCTTTACAAATCCAATATATTTATACATACTGCCAAGAGAGGTAATGGTACACGGCAGCTAACAAAGCGGACTAGAATTAATATATATTACCATAATCCCAAAGAAAATATTATTATAATAAACTATATATGCGACTCCCTCTGGATTTATTTCAGAATATGTAAATACGTCGCTGAGGAAACAGTTGGATGCCTACAAACGCATCGGTCTTCTCGCATTTAACAGACTGATCACCCCTTATATGTCTTTTAAGAATGTGCTGTTACTGGATTTCTGTCATTTCACACTCGGCATGTCCGGGGGTGAATAGTCAATGGAAAGTCACGTGAATACAGGCTATAATAGATGTACTGCGTAGATCAAAGACAACACTCTGGACGCTTCTGTATCCCGCGTCATTAAAACGCCCTCGGATCGTTTCGACATTAGAAGCTGGGATGAAGAATGTATCTAACAAATTTCAAAAAGTATTTTTCTTTTAACCATCGCATCAATCCTTTTAATTGTTAAAAAGTATTTGAGTTAATCCAAACGGTGCTGTGTGTATCACGTAGCTCCGTCCACCTGGAATAGCGATTCCTCGTATTTTCTATTTCCTCTGTTGTGACCACCCAGTCATGCGTGTCGGAGAGTAAATACACATATTATGTTTCAGTAACCCGCTGTTACGACTGGAGTACGAGTGTAAATACCCTTTAGGGTGTAATGTCTTCACACTGATAGCCAGAAAATTAAATATTGATTCTGTGTATGAAGCGGTGCTGTCTATTTTAATTTGGTGACGACCCATCTAACGAAACACACCTGCATCATTCATGCAAGTTTTCGTCCGTTTTGACCATTTCCACGCTTCATCCCTTCATTAAATACCTCACTGATTCTTCAGATAAGCTACGTAACAATGTGTCATTTAATATCACTGATATAAGTTGACTGACAGAATAATTAGGCTATGTTTCAAAGTCGTCAGCATGCTTTGAAGAATTCTATTTTCCCTATTTGTGCGATATGGCTCGTTTTTTTATTTTACCTTATGTGGTCCCGCTTAAACTACCACTGTTCTGGCTTTGAGAACGTGATATCACATAAATTTTCTTATATTCGTATAACGTTAATGGACTTGAGGACGCTTAACATTCCGGAGCACATGGTTTTAATCTCCTTGCATTTATGGCATGGGTCCAATTTTCAATTTTTTTATCCTATGTCTATATTTTGCCATTGTTTATAGATTTACATTTTGAATTTTCATTAACATATAAGTATTGCCTTGTTTAAACAGAATACAAAAGGTTCCCTCTCTCCGTTTCAATGTTATTCAGGAAAATTAATGTCTCTTTAATATATGTATAGCGTTATCATAAACATGTTCAGGATATATAGTGATTGTCTTTTTATCACATTATTTTGCTAACATTAATTCATAAACACATACCACTATCACAAAAGTTTTTTTAAAGGCACCATTCGTCATATCACTAGATTTCACTAGAAACAATGCAACGATAACTGGCGATCTTATTCCATTATTGTTTTCGATCGAAATACTCATGGTAAAATGAGTAGATACTTCTTCCAAGTTCGGGGTACACGATGCGTGTAGTTTGAATTCCCACCCCCACCCCCACCCCCCTTCTTTCTTCTACACTCGCCCTGTCCTAAAATAAGCTGAAATGACTTTCGTTCAATGATGAGCTGTATAATGAAAACAAACAGGGATAAGCGACATGAAATTGTCATTCTTTCTCTCGCAATATAACTAACTAACTATATATCTTATTACATGACAATGATCAGAAGTCAGTATCAGGCCCTAACTATATATCTTACATGACAATGATCAGAAGTCAGTATCAAGGTCCTAACGATATATCTTACATGACAATGATCAGAAGTCAGTATCAAGGTCCTAACTATGTATCTTACATGACAATGATCAGAAGTCAGTATCAAGGTCCTAACTATATATCTTACATAACAATGATCAGTATCAAGGTCCTAACTATATATCTTACATAACAATGATCACAAGTCAGTATCAAGGTCCTAACTATATATGTTACATGACAATGATCAGAAGTCAGTATCAAGGTCCTAACTCTGTATCTTACATGACAATGATCAGAAGTCAGTATCAAGGTCCTAACTATATATCTTACATGGCAATGATCAGAAGTCAATATCAAGGTCCTAACTATATATCTTACATAACAATGATCAGTATCAAGGTCCTAACTATATATCTTACATAACAATGATCACAAGTCAGTATCAAGGTCCTAACTATATATGTTACATGACAATGATCAGAAGTCAGTAACAAGGTCCTAACTCTGTATCTTACATAACAATGATCACAAGTCAGTATCAAGGTCCTAACTCTGTATCTTACATGACAATGATCAGAAGTCAGTACCTAATTAATATTAGTCAATAAACCCCCGTCCACGAAGTAATCTTTAGAATATATGTGTGGTGTGTGTATTTCTAAACACATGAAGAGTAAGGGCACGTGTGCATATAGATATTTGAATATCACCCTATTATCAATGGCGACTGTTTTGACTTGTCGGTCAATGGCTGAAAAGCACCAGGCAATAAAGTTTTAGCGCACAAAAACCTTGATATGAGTAGTTAAATCGTCCAGGTTGCACTTTTATAGAAGCAGAATCATATATATTCAATTAAGCTCACGCTGAAGAACAAATAAATCATTTTTTTTGTATTTTGCGTTATGATCGAATATATAAAATGAAAAAAATCAGTCAGAAACGATTGACGATTGCTATTGTTATTTTCCAGCAGTACCTATTAGGCATAAAGTAAAAAAAAAGTTCAAAATTAAAATATTCATGATTTATGCACAATAAACGTAAATAAGCGAATTGTATTACATGTGTCAGCATATGTAACATGTCAACACCTTACCGCAGATTTAGTTCCTCGGTATACAATCACGTTTATCACGTCTGATGTCGTCAAACCTGTATTAACAAGCTAGAGGAACTTAAGAATATTACAGACGTAACTTCCACCTTCGGCCCACGCCAGCCAAAGGGTTCATGGTTGTTATTTCAAATACTACTAAAACATTTTATTTTACTGTATCTTATTGTATTTTCTGGTGCTGTTTATATATCATGTGTTTGTATTCTCTGTGTCTTGATAAAGGGGCGAATTGCCTCGAAAATTTGACACTTTTCCTTGTCCACACTGTTTGAATTACTTCTATGCACCATATTAACATTTCAAGTAATTCGTATCCTGCAGACATATCTTTGCAAGGATCAAGTGTTATCCGGATAATTAACGTTTATATTACTTCTTTGACCCATATATATACCATTAGGATCTTACATTGGTCTGATCTATGGATTCTCAAACTAAGTATACCCTATCCAAGAAACAGACCCACGTTTTATTATTTTTCTTACACACTAACAGTAACATTTTTAGTTGTTTTGAAACCATCGCCCAATCACCAATGAAGCATAAAATGAGCGTCACAATTGATGACGTTGTTATTTTTCGACATAGTTACGCTACATGAAATGATGACGCTAGCGACCTCATTGTGAGTAGCAGCCTGCACGTGCCATCTGTCTTTCCTCTCAGGTGAGAGATAGAATCATCCCATCCCCATCCCTAGCAACCATGGTATAACCCTATGAAGTATGCGAGAAATATATTTCTTTAACAGGGACACGTTACATTATACCGGTTTTATTGTATACAGGAACATGTTATTGGCAAAACGATTTCATTGTACAGGCATAATTCACACGATAAGATTCTTCCTTATGAGTTTCACGCTGAGAGTTACATGTTTGTATAACCTCCAAGACATTGGAGGTATGCATGTACAATACCGGCTCCCTAGAATGTGGATTTTACAATTCAATTTTCGATATTTTGTCGAACTCTTAAATACATAATCGGTAATAATGCAAAAATTAACAATTTCTCTTTTATTTCTTTTCGCTATTTTTACGGTTTCATATTAATCGGGAAAAAAATAATTAAAATGTTAAGCAAAGACCAATATTAATAATACTACACATTAACAAAGAAATTAAAACAGTGACCCTAATGGAGTAAAACATAAGTATGTTAAGTATAACAAAGACAAATATTCTTCTAATACATTGCTATGTTGTACTGGTAAGAGAAGACTAGCTATTCTGTACAATAATCGTGAATGTGATGACTTATGCATGTCCATAGACAAACTATATTCAAACGTTCTTTAGCTTGTTTTTCCCCCAGAATTTTTCATGTTTAGAAGTTTGTACAGATGCGGAATTATCAATAAATATATGCACAACCATACGTAAAAAACTGCTTGTGTTTATCAAATATAAACTACACAATACGCCAACTCTGCGTATAAGGAATACCAAGAGCTTTTCTTAAGATTATTCTTGAGCATTCCAAAGTAAATTTTAGACTCAAAATGAAATAAGATGAATAATAGGTTAATAAATAAATAAAAGAAAAAACAAATGTCAATTATCAACCAGTTTTCTTAACTTTTTACAGAGTTGCCCTTGATATCATTCAAATGTTTTCTATGTAACATGTTTCACTGTTAATATTGTAAACAAGTCCTATATCATAATAGAATTGAATGCGATTTCTTAATGGATCATTATCTTGATCAATACATTACATGGGGTCATGCAGTGTGAATTCTTATGTAAGTGTACGATACAGACAAAAAGGACAGCATAAAGTAGGTTTGACGTAAAAGAAAACATTCCATGACAGTACTGTAAATACGTGAACCTATCATACCGATCACGGCTTCATCTTATTCATTATTTGTTTTGCACAACCACATCTAATCCTTTACTCCCTGTCAATCCCTTAGACCTCATCTTACCAGCGTCAATGGGTGCATACCTCGACAAATGATGAATGGCTCCTACAGAATGTACTTTACTGATCAAAAGGATATTTTTAAAGTTTATGTGACCTAGGATTTTTTCCAATAGTGAAAATATGATTCTAACGCCATTTCTTAAGATGACAATGAAACATTTGCTTTTCAAGCTTTTATGTGCACATGATTTTAAGTATGTTTCAAAGGAATGGAAGGACTTGAAAGAAGCACATGACAAACCAGGAGAAGGAGAGGTTGAGCCTACTCGTGGTACTAATGACCTTTTAATGGAACGGATAAATGTTCGGGCAATCAATAGCAAAGCCCGTACTTCAGCCAAATCTCCAAAACACTTGCAAATGTATCATATCTTTTATTTGTTGAACAGTTCAAATGTTAGTTTGGGTAATGTGGTCAGGCGATAATAGAGAATACACCTATAATGCCTAACAAACGTATACAGAATTGGCCGCATCGTATTAGCACTAGTAACCATTGCCTGCATGGTAAAATCCTTAAATATAGTAAACATTATACTTTTTTACGAAATATATGTCACCTGCGCTTGCTACAGACCCGGTCAGGGAGTGTTCCTCTTGAGTTAATTCGTTGTATCGTCAGACTAGTAACCAGTCGGCCAGGTGTCGAATTTTAGAGGAGACATCGGATTAACAATGCTCTCTTTTACACATTCATTTGTAAGCTACAGATTGTTTGATTCATGGGTCGATGATGATTTACAATAAAGACAAAAAAAAATCAATGCACTGTTTTTTTCAGATATTGTTCTAAACAATAACGTAATATGCAATGAAAAGACATTGACATATTTAATTTGGAATAAATCAAATCATTAAGTGAATGTACAAAGATACCAGACGGTTGTACAATCCCTGGAAGGTTGTCAAAACTTGTTAATAACACATTAATTCTTACATTAATTCTTACAAAAAATCTTAGGACAACGTATGAAGAATTTAACTGTTGAATACTTGAAATACGTCAAATGCCCTTCATTCAATTTCAATCACATACAATAATTTTAGTAAAACAGGTGTTGTGGGTAATGTCCACTGATAACGAATACAAAGGATAGCCAATTCTGCTGACATCCTTCAAAGACGTCACCTCTACATTTATACACACGTTTGCTGTCAGCTTTTGCATTAGGGGACCAGAAACACGCTTTCTATCAGTCGGGTGTACATGAGATGCTGACAGTACAATCTGGTAGCAATTTGCCCCTTGTCATTAGTTGTAAAGAGTAACAGAACATAGGAGTCGCATCGTCCATTAAAGTGAAGGCATTCCTAGGTACAGAGCACCTGCACGGTCACCAGATACAGTGACCGGCACGGTCCCAGTAAGGAACACATTGACATGCTACATAATGGACGCCACGGCTTCCCTAACCACATCCCACTTAAGTTACAGCTCTTTGTTGTTTTACCTTGAAAATCAGTATAAATCTGACACAACAGCTCTAAAAAATGACATTTACACCTATACAATGTCAATGATATCTTAATGGGATAGCAGGTTTTTCAAATGCCAATAGACTGTTAAACTATTGTGTTAATTAGTTATATTTTTTGTCGACATCCGTAACGGTTGAATACTAAATGTGTGCTTTTAAATTTTGTTTAGTAGTAATGCTATTTTTTTTATCATTGGAACAAATTGCACAGTTTCGATAGTACACCTCGGGGACAGAGCAGTCATCCGTGGGGTGAAGAATTAAATGAAAGCAATTTTATCATGAATATTGTTTTACAATAAATGCCAAAGATCCAAATAGGATATTAGTTTGTGTATTTTCTACTTCTGACATTTTGCGTTCAGTGAAAAAGAGAGCATATTAAATAGGACATTTACATAGTGATATTTCAACAAGGATAATCACACAGCCATGCACCGAATCATCAAAGGCAGTTACAGGCCTTATTTGTTTATATAATTGGTGCTATGAGTAGTTTCCTTCCACCCTGACAAAATTACAGGAGCGATTTCTAACGAGTGATGGAGTGAGTGTCGATTATTATATAAGTAGTGAGTGTGTTTCGTTGGAACACAGACATTCATATAACCATCCGTTACCCAGTAAATGAGAACAGAGTAGGTCACATTGTCAATAATTTAACTCGAATTTGTAGTAAGCAAAAGTGCTCGTGAGAATGATTAACATTATGATTGATAGTTACTGCTGATTGTTTGCTATTATTGTTGTTTTTTTAATTGTAATGTTTTAAACACGAGAAATATATACATCAAAAGTTATTACTTTTAGGATACAGACCATAATAAACCTGATATCCAGTACAACATTATAACTCTACCGTTAAGTTTTGGTAGTTGTGAGGCACAGTGATAACACTCTTGCCTTTCACCTAGGCGGCCGGGGTTCAATTCACCGATTGGACGTGAAATGGTATGGGTCATCTGTCGGACCACGTGTTTTTTTTTGTTTTTTTGTTTGTTTTTGAAACTCCGGTTTCCTCAGTTAGACCCCTCAGTTGCACTTTAATCCGGGTCAACAAGAGTGATTGCTAGTTAATACTAGTTATTACAACTTGTTTCGTAATTGCTGTAAAATGCAGTGTTTTTCAAAGGACTTAATTCTTTAAGCTTACATCCCAGTGGCAACACATTTTTTCGTTGTTGGACATTTTTAGATTTATTTTCTGAATTTGATATAATCATTATGCTGGATTGAATCGCTTGACAAAAAATCTTCTTTTTTTTTCTTTTTTTTTTTTGTACTTTTGGTATTTTTCACATTTCCACATCAATACTTATTGTTTGTGCGCAAATTTCATGAATTTGGCATTGTGATTGTAAATCCTAAAAAGTTTCAGAAATTTTAATGTTGCCATTTTGCAATGGCTGCCACCCGTGTGCTTCGCCATCATTGATTGCACTTTGACTGAATCTAAGAAAGCATTCATTAGCGTTGAAAAATCTTTGGAACGGAACAACACCGGTAACAGAAATTAACATCTAAACTTTGAGAACATTTCATTCTTTTTAACAAACGGAAACTAATAAATGAACGATGACATTTTGTTAGACCCATGTGTATGTTTGTTAAACATTTGCTGGATTTTATTAGATCACACGTATTTTTCATGTCCATTACAAATTGTCCAGCACCTGTATCAAGCATCCACCAAATTGATAAAATAAGGAGTTTGTACACAATTTTTTCATATCTTAATATTTGTTAAGGCCAATTTAGTTTTACCTAATTTTACTGATGATTTTCCAAAAGCTTTGACACCTATCATCACTGACAAAATCTAGGATAAGCATTATTTGGTCAATACTGTGTGTTTTACTAAATTCATATTTAAAAGCTTTATTACTGACTTGTGTGTCTTTTAAAATCTTTAGACCTTATTTGAATTTCCTTTACTTGCTCTACCTAAATATACTTTCTTTGGGTCCCAACCTTTCGGGATATCTTCATTGACTGTGATTATTGATATGCTCCGTCCTTCGTACAAATGAGCCAAGACGTTGTATGCACGTCAATATTTACTCGACCTTTGTCTTTCTATTTTCGTAATTCGGTGTGTACTGACAAATTAAGTCGGCTTGAGTACAGTGACCATATAAGCGATACTCACTACACTTGTTACTTGTCAGACTATCAATCTTTTTATGATAGGTAGAAATAATGCGATGAATAAATGACATTCTATCCTTCGTTTTAGTCTGATTTTGAGTGTTATTGACTTGTAAGTATCCTTTTGACATCAGATCCGCACAGGAATTCTGCAAAGGATATACGGCGATCATCGATGTTATGATGTTTGTTCTTTAAAACATGATAAAACATTATTTTATTATGGTATCCATTTCCTCTTGGAAAATATGCAAGAATAATTTTGTTCCATACAGTTTAGAAAAAGTTATAGAAATATGCAAATAATAATAATAATTGTACTGTTGTAATCTTGTGCCGAAAAAGAACAATGGACATATCTATGTAAACAACCAATATATACTTTTCGTTGTATCACGTGATATGGTCAAAATGCATATGATTATGTTCGTGTATCTTTATAATGGTATTCGTATTTGTCTGAACTCATTTAATTGCATTGTTTTACTTTACACGTATTTCATACTATAACAGTGCAGTATCACTGTTATTATCGGTACTGGACTGGTTTTTCATAAGCGTTCCTGCCTTAAAGAGAGTAATTAATGATGAAGAAGTCTGTTTTATTATCTTGATAGTAGATTCTATTAGAGCATATTTTTTTTGAAAAATCATTGTTTTAATATCGACAAACACTGTTTACACTTTGATGGAGAAGAAATGTTATATTTATTTATTGTCTATTTATCATTTATTTTTTTATTTACTTATTTATTGTAGTTCACCTGGTTGTTAATGTACACACTCCTCACAAGCGAATATCATATTTAATTATGAAGATCGTTTTAAAGTTGGTATTCTCTGTGTTTTTAGAAACGACAATGTCAGGGTTGTCATAAGAGTGCATTGATGTATCAAAAGTGGTCAAACTATGTTATATCAAAACAGTCATTGTGTTATTGTATAATTACACATATCGATAAGTTGCAGAACAAGTATATATATATATATATATGTATATATTTGTTGTTGTTATTGCAGTAGCATTAAATTTCTGTTATATATATATTGCTACCGTTGAAATATTGTTTCTTTCCGTCCCTTATGATATTACCCTTGAATTTATTTCACTGTATACCTTCTTACAGGCGAAGTATCAATTATTTCCTTTTTGTATATTATAACCAACGAATTATCATTTCCTTAATATGCCTTTAATACCGTTGCAGCGCAATAATCTAGAGGTTATACAATGCACAAGGTTTTTATTGTATTCTCGAGTTTTATACTAATGCGTTGCTCAATTGCATGCAGATACTTGAAATACACGCCAAATATTTATTTTCCCTTTGTATTACGGAAAATGAGAGTGTTTCCTCGATAAAAACTCTTAAATATAATATAGATATATATAAATATAGAGCAACATATAAGCATTAAACAGAAATGGTTAACGGCTGCAACGTTTTACTGAAAAAGTTTCGAATGTTGTAAGAGATAAGAACTCATTTGTTTACAATTTTCACAGAAAAACAAAACCTTGCATACCTATTGCCAACCACAACCATTGAATTAAATGCAGTACTTTTGGAACATTAATTATGTCAATCTGCAAACAGACGACTGATTTCTAGTACAGGATATATGCTTTCTCCCTCCGAACAACACAGACCAGTCTAAATTCATGTGCAGTTCATCAAACAATTTAATTAAAAATAATCATTTAAATATTGAAGCTTTTTAGAGATAGTGAGATGATGTCAACTGTTTGTGCTCGGCACCCTTGCTGGCTTGGCAGGGATCCCAGGGTGCCGCTATGACAGCCAGGACCGAGCCTCGTAAATAATTGACTTTCCATTACTATCCCGTCGTTAACACTGACCAAGGAGAGCGTCCCTGATGCCGACAGCATGCTTAATGAGTATCAAATCGATATAAAACATATACAAATTGATATTTATTTGCACTCATCTCCTTCAAGCTTTTTCATTGAACCCACATCTATCATTGCCAACAAAACCCATATTTGTCCTCATCTGCTAAATTGAGTGAGAATAATCCCCTCACGGGGAGAATATTTATACCAGGACAATCGGCAGCAGCCTTTGATCCGGTCTAACATTATCCTCCATCGGCCTGTATGATGCTTGCCGGTGTAACATTCATTACTTTCAACACTCTATGTTAATCTCTTGTTATAGGGCCGCAGCCTCCATACCGAAGAGAGATCATCCTTTGTTTAGCATCGCAAAAGCGTTGAGGTACAAATCAAACAGTCGTAATTATATCCAACAAATATTTACATTTTTTAAAAGGTAGTTCTTTATAGGGGAATGTATCCATGTTGCTATTGATTAGGTATAGCGACAGGTATTAACAGCAAGTCTGCTCCAACGCCCAAACAGAATAGGATTACGACAAATTATAGCAGCGCAGTCTGCCGCCTGGTCGCGGTAATGGATACGGGTAATGTCATATTAATAACATATTTGGTATATGACGATTGGGCAGTTGATCAGGCCATGTAATGGTTGTTATATTTGATCTGTGGACATGATCCTAGAAAAGGGAACATCATTCGCGGGACACAAGTGAATCAGGATCATATCGACCACTGAAGCCAATCGTGTGTAATGTAACATACACAACAAACATTTCAGTAGCTTTCACAGTCAACAAAAGGCTTATTTACTAAAGCTAAATGAAACTTAATATTATTTCACGATGACAATATTACATTCAAAAACTGATATTTGAAAGAGATAAATATCTGTTTTCATTTTGGCCTGCCTATATCTATATTGGGTGCTATTTTAGCATAGTTTGCTACACTATAAATGTGGAATTAACATTGCATTGTATGTGATATATGTGGTATTTGGAACGGGTACATAGGAAATTTGCCTAAATAACCCCCCACACGTATAGATGAACTATCGATTTCGCGAAATTAAACCCCCACGGAAATAATCATGTTTACAGTTTTACATACCAGCGACATTTTATTACTAGAATACATCACATGAACGCACAATGGGGATTTAGAAATAATTTGATTATTCGTTTTACTGTTGTTGCTGATGTTTGAAAAGGATTTCTACAGAATCACATTTTTAAATTATTAATAAGCTATAAAATGATGGAATTTTTAAAACCAATTAATTGCTACATACAGTAGAACAATGAAATAAAGTAAACTGCAATATAAATATATTTCGTTATTATATTACTCGTCAGTGATGTTTAGGACCTTAAGTTAAGAGGCAACGACGGACACTTAAAGAGGTCAAAAACAGTGTTAAAATATGGATTAAGGTATGCAATAGCCCTATATTACAATTCCAATTTTCAGTACTGGATTTTAAAAGTCTATCAAACACATGTACATTCTAAAGTGTGCCATTATTCAAATGAAACCTCGAAACGTACTTGATGAGAACTAAAGAAATGCAGCAGCTACATGTGTACATTTCTTTAGCTACTTTCATTCACTCTTAGTACACTCAAAAGGTTACAGTGTTAATAGCAAATAATCATGATGCAATATCACCATTAGTGTAAACGTGACAATTGTCAGTAACAAACACGTAATTTATATGATTAAATAATATCCTCCATTATCTTCACATCTTGCATATCAAAAACGTGATATTCTACCTTAATGGTTTTGGTAGACATTTCCTGGCAGTTTAGATATATGCGTTCATTATAAAAGCTTTATCTTAATTTTATCTTAAGCATATTTTGTCATCATGTAAAAACATTCAAGTTATAAGTAAATCTGTTCATAGCGTTATCTCCAAGATTTAGTTCTTTAGCTCTATGTAAACGTAAATAAATATGATGCTGGGTACATTTATTTCTGCATGATAGCTCAAATATCATTGTCTGTGTTCCAGCATTTCAAAAACTGAAATATTTACTAAACAACACGTCCATGTATATGTCCTATACAACAATATCATTTTACAATAATTAAATATAATTAGTGCACCATTACTTTTTCCAGGAAACGAATTAAATTCGGTATCTATTCTCTTTATTAACTGATAAAAATAACCTGAATCAGCGTCTTGTTTATTCACGTTAATTTAGAAAGAAAGTTGTTGCGTATGTTATATAAGTTTTACATAGTGCATTTGTATGTTGCCATATGATGTAAAATTGATTTGTCTTTTTACCAAAATGTAAAATATTGCATAATAATTATATAAAATAAAGCACAAAACCAGGACATTTACATATTGATCATAAAACACAATATTTATAATAAACGTTTATTTCTTTTGGAAGTGATAGGATACATGTTTGCAGTTTGTTTGCATTTCTGGATAAAACATTATTCTAGTTTTTGTTTGTAATTTATATATTATGTATGGAATGTAATAATCAAGCCTTATACTGCTTCCATTTATCATTGTCAATATGGTTAAAGCACCTCGTTAAAGGTGTCAACTGAACGTAGCCAATACTGACATTGAATATATGCATTGGAAACATTTTATTCTGATGCAAAAAAGTAATTTGCATGTAATGTGCATGTTTCATTTGTTTAATGAACAGAAATGACATATTCCCGGGAACTGTTACAGGTATTCAAGGTTGTTTGTATGACGTCAAAGAAAGGAGACTCGAACGCAGTGTTCATATCATTTATTGATGAATTTGTCCCATCAAATACAAGAATACCGCAATGAATATACATGTATAGTTGTATTTGACACATCGATGCATATAGCATTTAGTTTGGTACGTATATATTGTTGATATCAGATTAGAAGTTTTAATATCCTTACGGTTTAACACCACAAAAATACGTTACCGCGAACAATGTAGTTTCATTTTGATGTACATGTAAATTAAATGAAATCTCTTTAAAATTATTGTACGTTACATTTCACTGGTATTCTTAAAAGTAATTGGTTGAGTATTATGCTTACAGACCAGTGTTAACATGGAAAGTTATATATGATGAGATTGTGGATAGATTTGGCGTTGCATTCTAGACAACATAGAACATGATAAGAGAAAACATTGGATTTATACATGCACTGTACAAGAGTGCGACAACTGTTATATTTACTACTCTTTGTCAAAATACTCCCTGAATTGGAATCATGGATATACAACATTGAAATAACAATAAAGTATTGGTATGTTTTAGAAATTTACACAATTTGTTTGCTTGACCTTTCAGGAAACCATGATTCAATCAACTTACGACTTGCTGCTCCTCGAGATCACAAAGCTAGATGGTACTAGAACACCAATGTAATACACCATTATCCAAATCGGAGGTATTTTACATCTTCATTGTCCTCGCTGACTCTTTACTGTAAAACCAAATATTTATTCAGCGCTCAGTCCACAAGTGGAAACATTCACAAAAATGGGATTTTAATTGTTCGGCCAAGTGAAGAAATGTATGGGATTTGTGAGTTGCTTTCGTTTTAAATAGTTTATTGAGACGGAAAATGTCCGCTTTACCTTCCTTTGAAGTTTCGCTGAAAAATAGCGAGTTTAGTCACCCTCTCTCTTTGTTGTTAGTCTAAATTCCAACTCACACGATTGACATTTCCCTGGTATTTTCGAGAATAATGCTCCATAAATGCACGCACATTAACACACAGAAGAGTTCCAATCTGGATGTCAATAAAACGTTTTACTACACAGGTGTTACTGCGGAATAAATAAACATTTGTGTGAGGAAGGCTAATGGATTCCGACTTCTACATTCCTCCGATATAAACAGGATTTATAATTAATTAACTTACAAGAGACGAATTACCTTAATAGGGTCAGGAAAAGGTGGAGTATTTCATAGTGTGAAATTACTTGAATATATGTCCTTTTAGTTGAATAGTACTCTTATAGATGCGTCATTTCATGAAGTTTAAAAAGAGAATATGCCAATGTATGAGGACTTTTTGCTTTCACATTATGTATAGCGTATCTCTTAAGTTTTCATCACTGAACATCTGCTGTTTACGTATCAGTTAAAGTTGTTTTTTTTGTTTGTTTTTTTTATCTATTTTGTATTCTCAGTTGTATTGCGAAGTAATATGTTAAGTCTCCACGGCGACCACAAATTATTTTAATGTGTCCTTAATGTAGGTTTCAATGAGGATCATTTTAAGAAAAATGATATGCATATTGATTTAAGATAGCATGCTTTATTAAGTGTCGAAGATCGTATCTAGGCAATCCGAAGAAATAAATTGTTAGGTACAATCATCTTGTACAATTTTCTTGGATTTTATTTGATTTTCACTTACATCGTTACATTACTAAAGTTAATGTTTTGTAAGTTAGCTTCATCTTATCAATCGATTATCAATCATTTTACACTGAGGAGGAATGTGTCCTCAAATATTGGGTATTTTATGTCACCAATGTTTGTTTTATGTATAAAATTTCCTGAAACGACAATATTAGGAGCAGATTAGTATTATTCCGTTTTACATTATTTCCCCCTTTAACCATCACGGAGTCAAAGATCAAATAATTTCATTCTCAATCAAATCAACAAAAAAACAAAACTTAGTATTTTGTATTTTCTCAGTGACAGAACTCCACAGGAAATGTATCAGTGAACATGATAATAAAAATCTAAACGGCAATTTGAATTGCGGTGACAGACTATGATGGTATGATAATTATGTGGCAGCATTTATTACAATTTTCCTAGTAATATGATAATATTGTTTAATATAAAGGATATTATGGAAGAGTTTTGTTAGGCACAGAATATTATAATATAATATTTGGGATATTATAGAAATATTTCTTAGTCACAGAATATGATTATATGATATTTGGGATAGTATACAAGAGATTATTTTGTCACTGAGTATGATTATATAATATTTTGGATATTATCATTGATATTTCTTAGTCACAAAATATGACGATATAAGGAAATATTAGATAAGAATATGCTTGCATTGGTGCAGGAAATGTTTCAAATATCTTTTTTGTTTTGTTTTTTAAAATCTTATCCCAACTACGACAATCAATTGAAAATTAATTTGACCAAATTCAAAAACTCGGGTGAACTAATGAATGCTTATTTGTAAATTGATCAACGTTATTCCTTTATTTCAAATGAAGGCTTTGAGGAGAGGTGACCAGCAAAATATCATACTAAATGGAACGATGTTCAATACAAATAACTTATGTCTGTCGATGGATTAGAAAAAAAAACTTCTTAATTTATGCACGCGGAATCCTAACACAAACGACTATATTATTTGTATTGTATATGTAGAGTATGTGGCTATATTGATTAGGGAGGACACTAGTGGTGGATAGATCCCGCTGATATGTACTCTTCTGTAACACTTGCCATCCTTATATCTCTTCCGTCAAAGCACCATACAGCATTTATATGTTCTACTAAAGATAATGATACTTTGTTGTCAGTGTTAAACATGTAATGTTATACTTGTACAATATTACACATATACATCTATAATAATATATGTTGAGATTTAGCCACCAGGAGCAATTATTTAATGTAAAGAAATATGCATCAGCAAGATTATGGTAATTTAAGGTGTAAACGTATTCGAATTCTAAGACATCACATTGATAGAAATAAGATTAAGGTTAATCTGAACATCATCAAGCTTTAAATTGTAGCTGTATTTATTAATGTGCATATAATATGTTGTAAGCTAAGATATATATACACAAGACTATATCATTAGATATATGGGGCCAAATATTGATACATTGATCTTACTCAAAATCGGTGTGTTCAGATAAGAATTAATATGAGCCTAAATTACTATAAATGTCTTTTACAAAATGAAGTAAATAGTATTATTAAGTTAGATTTCAATAACAGAATATGTTTTTATGTATTATTAAAATACCTGAAACACGCTGTGTTTATCTTGCCAGTTCTAAAAAGCAATAATAGTGCTAATGTGGTTCGTAGGTAAGAAAAATGACATTGTATGACTAGAATATAAAAAGTCACTTACAAATATATACGCAGGATTAACAGTTTAGGGTATACAGTGTATATTTCATTTTCTTTGTTTTTAATGTCAATGTAATTTCCAAAGTATATAAACGACAAACAGGCTTTCCTTATCTTATTAATACTTTATATGAAATATGCTTAAAGCAATTTCTTATTTACATGTATATGTAATACCAATTATAATGGAACCATGATTTTCTATTTTTTAATCAACGTCAATTTTAGAATAAAATAGAGAAAAGTTTCAATAACAAGTAGAAAAATTAAGCCGATCTTATAATGCCTTTTAACAGAACAAAATAACTGCTAACAAATGACCCCATTCTTTTATTATATTTCTCAGATCTGGTCGACATTCAAATATAGTATTAAAAAGGGTGAGCTTTATATTTCAATCAAGAAGACTGACATTCGCCTTAAAGTTATACAATCACATTCACGATCATATTCTTTTCTCTCTTTTTTTAATCATTCACCTATCCGAAATGTTTGGATATCTACAGATACAGTAGATACATGCCAATTTCGTTAAATCATTTAATAGGACTAATAGTTACTGAGCGTGAATTAATGCCTTTTGGACACCTTTTTGTAGTGTTAGGATAGAGTAAGAATATCTCGGTATGCAAATACATAAGTGCATTTGTGAGTTTGTGACTGTTTGGATTAAACTTATGTTAGGAATTCCTTTCGAATTCTCAAAATGCAATACATAAAAACTCCATACGGAAATATTGTATAATTAAATATGTTCCTTTGTCGAAAGTACGCTGTTTTCTCAACGTGATCAGTGATTTTCATTAAGATATATACATCCCTTCTAGACGTCGTTTAAATATCTGTTCCGTATTGTCACCGAAACCGCATCTGTGCATGTAAAATATTGACACTTTCAATTACCGCAACATTGGATAAGATCATTTGAATGAGAAAGGGGTCTATAGAGAGACCATGACACGATGTATTCAAATGCAGAGACTACGATGTGACAAGCAATTTAAATCAGTTGGGACAAAACACTTAAGAAAAAGTCAACAAAAAGTATAAATAATTCTACAAAACTGAACGACAATCCTAGTCTTTAAGGCGGATATCTGTATGCCAATCGCCTACTGAGTCTGTATGATACAGGATTAACCTAAATTGAATTTTGTATTTCCAAATGCAGAAATTCCATTTAGTCTGCACCATGCTATTACTGCGTGCCATTAAATAGAACTAATCGGTCATAGATTGACCTTAAGCATTAACGTCTGGGGATATATAGTATGATATAAAATCGCCATACAATTTTACAAGGTGTGTATATAAGGTTTTATATCACCTTTTTGTATTTTTTAAATTATCACAAACTCAATAAATTATGGTATGTTGTAATTATTACTTTCTAATTAGTTTGTCTGAATCAGAAATAAGTTTTAATTGATGTCAGTAAAGTACTGTATATTGATGTATAAACTACAAGTGTCATTATCCTTTAAAGTACATTTCAGCGTTGTCTTTAACTACTGTTTTACTATTATCATTTTATTTCACTTTTCACTCAATTGAGCTGATGTGTGATGTAGTTTTAAAAATCTATACTTAAGCTGCCATTTGCCCTGGTGCCTTTTATTCGATCCATTGTAATACAAATCATAACTTTACTGTAATTACCAATTTACAAATGTGTCGATCTTTCTATGATAAGTTATCACTTAATACCCGTTTTATTGCCAATAACAAATCACTCAGTATTCATTTTGGTAATCCGTTATATTCATGACTTACAATAAGTTAATCAAGTTTATAATCATTACTATCTATTGTTTATTTAACGTAAATGTAGTACATTTTAGCAGTTGTTATATCAAAAAGTACAGAACTGAAGCAAATATTTTGACATTTTGAAATTATGTCTGCATAAATTATTCTAGGAAAGAAAGAACCGTACAATAAATATAACAGATTTAGTTTTGACAACAATATAACTGAAACATTAAGAAACGCTCGTTATTATTTTAAAAGTGCATCAAAAGCTAACACAACATATATATAAATTTAGATTTATCATGAGATCGATAATTCGTTATGATACAAACTGTATCAATATATTAGTACGTATATAACTGCTACATACAAATATCTATGCAATAAAATATTAAAGCTTACTTTCTGTATTTTTCATTTTCTATTCTGATTCTGCTCTGGTATATACTGTTAGTGTTAACAAATTAAAGCATAGAATGAATACCATATTTCACTCAAATTTAGACTTATTTAATGACTTTTTAGATTCGATAATATCGCATGATCTGAAAGTATACCGTGTACTTTATTAAAATCCATATTTGTGTTTTTAATCACATTGTCAAGAATCATGCTATTTTGCTATTTTAAGTAAATTTCTCCTTTTATCGATTACCATGATGATCATATGAGGAACATAAACGATAAATATACAATTACGTATGACATAACAGTGCAAAATAATACAAATGCACAAACCAAGAATATATTGTTTGATTTTATTCACATGATATAATAAGTGAATAATTAGACATTTTAACGGAATCTTACCTGTATTTAAACAATTTCCAAAGAAATATCAACAAAAAATTAATATCACTTAAGTCTTAATAATGCCAGTGTTCAAGATGCAATCACAGTTACAATGTTTGATCACCTCGCAGTTTGGAAGTTTTAAGAAGTTAGAATAGTCATCAAGACGTCTGTTCAACTGACAAGACAAGCCCATGGTCTCTTTTCGATTGTGCCATTTTGATGGAGCGCTCAATGTCAAGTCCTGTTGTTGAGAGATTAAGAGCTGTACGAGAATTAGCAATGACACTATGTTCACTTTGGTATGAAAGAGTCGAATACGGTGACGGTTTGATGGGAAGAGGTACAGCGGGTATTCGGTGTTGAGATAGTGCGTGGTTTGATTTCAGAATATTTTGATACTCTGCCGACATCCCGTACGATGAGGCAAGCGATGATAACAGTTCTCCAGTTGAGTAAGGAGTCACAAAGTTAGAACACGACAATGCACCAGCAAATTGAGTCGCAAACGCCGGCAGAGGGGTGGGAAGAATTGGTTGAGGATGTACACTGTTGTTTGTCTTGTTTTCGGGGGCAATAATGTTTTCTATCGTGAAAGGTTGTTTGAATGAGCTAGAATTGCCATGTCCTGTCAGATGGCCATAGGACTGGAATCTCGGCGATTGTTGAGGCGTGTGATTCACAGGAGACATTCGTGATCTTTCTGCAAAGTATGGTGACTCCAAACACTGTCTTAGGGGGTCTAGAAACGCTCTCTGCATACTGTTTAATTTGAATCGTTTTCTCCTTCTGAGAAAACTTCCGTTTTCAAACATTTCACCGCACATTGGATGCAAGGCCCAGTAGCTACCCTTTCCTGGACGGTCCGGTCTCCTCGGAATTTTGATGAAGCAATCGTTAAACGATAGGTTGTGTCGGAGGGAATTTTGCCATCGCTGAGTATTTTGTCTATAAAATGGAAATCTATCCATGATGAATTTATAAATGTCATTCAATGGTAGCATTTTCTCTTGTGAAGACTGGATAGCCATAGCGGTCAGTGCTATATAAGAATATGGAGGTTTCTGTTCATTGTAAGTGTTCCGTCCTGGTCTAGGCATGACGAAGAAGCTTAATCCTCCAATATCATATATAATAATAAAAAAAAATCGAGAATAAAAAACTTAAAATGCACCTTACTGAAAGGAAAACGTCAGTGTTTTCGTCTTTACGAAGTTACTAAAGTCCGGTGTTTACAATCCTTGGTCACGTCCACAACACATTCTCAGTACGAGCATTGTCAACAGATGATGTGGAAAACCTTGCTTCTTGTCTTGTAACATCACATGTACCTTCCAGTCATTTGTCAAACGCAAAACAAATTTCATTCCATTTACAAACAGTTGATATAAGGCTGAAAAACATCCATTCGCGTGTGTCCTATTATATATCGGTTCTAGCATTAGATGTGTCAATCTTCCGCCAGGGGGCGGGATGCATCCTATTTGTATACAAATGATGCTAAACATTCCACGAATGACATTTGGAAAGGGGCTGTCCTTCACAAGGGGTCATGACACAGAGGATCCATCCGAGCAAGCCAGGAACATCCAATACACGGCTACAAAAGCGAATAGATTTGAAATTACTGAGACATTAATCTCGGTTTCTCGTAAGGTATTAAAGTATTAGACAGTCGTCCTGGTTGAAAAGACACACGTATGTCTGTCAAAGAAATCGCTTGAAAATGAGAGAGGTCCAAATTTGTCAATACAAGCAATAAAGTAAGGACCTTGATCGATGGAACGATGCCATGACAAAGAAAGTGTGAAGTGCCAGCGCTCTAATTAAGAAGTGGCAATTTAATGGACTGTCTGGTAGTCTTAGCTAGCAGTGTTGACGCTAATATGCCGCAACCCCGATATCCGTTAGAAAATCACTTCCGACATTATACATTCATTCCAATTATCAGCTGACGATTAATTAGCTATTGATAATAAGGAATAGAATGCAAGCTAATCATGTCGGGCTTAATCAAATGAAAGAATACATATTTTTTCTCTAATTTCTTTCTAATTTTTACATCTGCTTGTTATCATATAAGGATAAAAAGTTTTTAGAACATTTTCCTTCTTTTCTTCAATTTGAACTGTTTCTAGAGAGACAAAATCACCATTTTAATAGATAACAAAAATTAAGTCTACAAACAAACATTTATATTCAGGTTATATATCACACACAAACAAATATATAAATCATGTTAAGGTCTTTACAAAAAATTGTATTTGAATTAAAAAAAGATAAGATGAAAGTTAAGTGTTTAATGACATCATATTACTTATTTTCGTTTTATAATACATCAATCTAGATCACAGTTGTATGACATTTTGATATGAATATACCGCGATAGATATAACAGATTGGTAAGCTATTTAAAAATGGCTGGCTCTAAGGTTTCAAAGTTGTGGAGGAGTAGTTTCATAAAATATATAGAGCCAGTTTTAATCATCAAATAATTCAAGCGATGTTAGAAATTATTTTGAAACGTGAAGATCAAGGAATAAAGACGCTGTTTAAGGAATATCAAACCACAGGTATACTGCCATAGGAGACATTAAACTGATTAAGTAATGGTTACGCGCAGTCGGATCAGTAGGGAGAAAGGGTTATGTCATAAAATAATCGAGCTCAGTTCCTTTTATCGATAATGTTATATCGTAAGAACGATAGGAAGTGATGTTCCTACATACACGATCATAAAATATTTATACATCTAAGTACATTTGAATGGATATTACCATATGAAAAAGTTTATGTTACACGAAAGCAACATGAAGGTGCACCATTTGTTAACGTAGAGTTTTGTGGGGAAACATTAAAATGTAGAAATGTGCATAACATTGTAATTTTAAAACGTTTTTGCAATTGATTTTTCATAAAATAAAATGAATACATCTTAAATGTGTACAGAGAAAGAAAATCAAACGAGTAGTACTATTGAATAGCAGGGTAGAGAATGAATTTTCATATTTGAAAGCTATACCTATCCTATTTACATCGTACAAAGACATTAAGTATAAACGCCAATAGAAATTCATCGAATTATATTGATTAATGTTACCGTGTCTCAGCATTTCTTTTTTGTTTTTGTTTTTTTCTTTTTTGTATATTTCGTTTCATTGTTTCTTCAGAGCAATCAATAATAATAATAATAATATAAAATAAAGGTCATTCAAAATTTCTTTCAATTTATGATTTGCAAGATTATTTTACCTGAATTCTGTTTGCAAGTTCGACATCGATAATAAATCCATTGTTCCAGTTGTTATGTAGAACAGGAATACCGATGATACTGTATTGATACCTAAATAACATGCATCATAATACTATATTAAACTGAACTAAAACTATATTAATCTGTTTTTCCTGAATAAACTTACCAGATATACGTGATATGGCAACTAAATTGGCAAAGATAATATATTGTTTCTTAGATACATTTATCAGTTTTTGTAAAAATAATGATAACGATATAAACTGTACCGCAACTAAAGTCACGATGCCCTTAATAGTTTTATAGATGTATGAAATATAAAATCTAAAATAACGATTAATGTCCAGTTTTCCTTAATATATTTTCAGATGCAAGTAATATCACAACTAAAATAACAATACTAATGCTTTGTTTCATACTTATCAGTTATACAATTTCTGTATTGCGTCAGCTTAAATAACAATAACAATTAATCGTTTTCTGCCATTTCACTCTTCACTTAATTACCAGTAGTACATTGTAGAATAACTCTCGAAAATGTTCTTATCATATTTATCAGTAATACTCAATCTGCCTCCTGGTTTTTCCCATTGATACGGAACTCTTTATAAAGAAACTGTTATTTTCCTGACATTAAGCACCATTGATAAGCCCTAAAAATGGCATTATGATTAAGGACTTTTTATTTTATTTTGTTAGTCTTTTTTGCATTTGTTTTCTTAATATTTTAATATGTATTATGCTTTAACGATAAATATGTTTTTATTAACATGATTCTTATTTATAAATAGTATTAGCATCTTTTGTTTAAAGACGAAAAATAATGTAAGCAGGGAAGGCATATCGATATTACTTTACAAGACTATAAACAGAAATGTTCCTTTGTTCTTCGAATCCTGGTTGTTTGGGAGGTAAAAACTCTAAAATTAGAAACTTTGAGACCCAAGCAGTATTTCTCACCACTTAGACGTAAAGTGAATTTAAATGAAAACCAAACTACCGCAACATTGCCGTTTATGTAGAGTATATATATGCCAACTACTGAATTATTTATACTGGATCATTATTGTGTCTGATAAACGGGCATGCACCACCGTCGTAAAAACTCTATTTTCTTGACATTATACATTCCTGGCTGCCGATCATTTAAATCTCTTTTTTTGCTTGTATGGACACCAACCATAGGTATAATCGCAGCCCCGCCAAGGTTTTATCTCAGACCTCAGCGCTGACTGGGCACCGTATTTAAAACTCATTAGTCACCGACTAAATGGTGTGTTAAACTGTGGTAAGCGAATTGGTAGCGCCGGTTGGATTTGACCAATGATGCTACAAGAAAACGTCTGGATTGCAAAACATTCGTTTCTGATAAATTGCATGGCACATTTGCTATCAGAAAAAAGAAACACTGTATTTGAAAGAGATTTGTGCGATGAGCCTGAAATATATTTCAAATAGACAGGAAGATTGAAGATTACCATCCACGATTTTGTCAATAACATGATCATGGAGATTAATTTGTCCGAGGGTTGTCGAATTTACATGACTTACACTGCTATTAACGCGCTTTTAAAAGTTACCACACTGTGTATACGGATGAATGTTTGCATAGTAGGAAATGGATAGAAAGCAAAATAACTCTAAGCTGATAATCACATATATTTATTGTAAAAGATGTGCCAAACATAATTTGATGACAGGGAGATTAATGATTGTACATTGATTACTATCCCTAGACATGCATTTATATATCTATATATATATATAAATAGGACGAGGATACCGACACATTAAATACATCAATTTATTATCTAAAACATTAATATATCATTTAGTACAAGTGTATTAATACATAACTTACATGTATCAATATAATTAAATAATATTTCTAAATAGCGACAACTTGGTAAGCTTCTAAATTGCGACATGTACATTGTAGTATTACATCAAAAAAATCTAGATAAAAAAACATGTACATCTATTTCAGTATTTTAAAAATTCTTTAATGCTTTTTTTAAAAGAAAAAGGGTAAATTACATGCTGTTATACACATTTATTACTTGTGAAATAGCATATATACGTGAACAGTTTAGCGTCATAATATGACGTCATTTCTTGACAAAGAGGCGCGCAATCTATAAAATGAGTACTAAAATGGTATACCTGATGGCTCGTCATCTATAAAATCAGTACTAAATAAAAATACCTATGGATATTTCATTTATGTATATATAAATAGATAATTCATATTATACTACTGAAAGGGTTAGCTATAAAATGTAAAAAGGTATACCTGTAGCTATATCATATGTGTGTATATAAATAGGCATTTGTCTATTATGCTAACTGAAAGGTTATCTATAAAATATTAATAGGTATACCTGTGGGTGTATTGTTTATGTATATATGTATCTATATAGTTATTGACTTATCATACAAGTTTAAGGGTTGTGTATACAATATGAAATTACATACCTGTGGCTGTATCATCTATGTACATAATTAGGTATTAGTCTATTGTGCTAGTTGAGGGGTTATCTATAAAATATGAAACGGTATACATGTGGGTTTATCATTTATATACATATGTGTGTGTATATAGAAATAGGATTTAGCCTATTGTGCTAGTTGAAGGCTATCTATTAAATACAAAATTGTTTACCTGTGGGTTTAGCATAGATGTTTATATAAATAGATATTAACCTATTATACTAGTGAAATGGTTTTCTATATATGAGATGGTATACATATGGGTGTATCATCTATAAAATAGTACTAATTTGATATGTCAAATAAAGGGTTATGTCGTCTATAAAACACAGAACATTTGGATGTATCATGTATGGAATAGTTCGTGAACATTATACCTGTGAGTGTATCATCTATAGAATAGTTCGTGAACATTATACATGTAAATGTGGGTGTATCATGTACGGAATAGTTCGTGAACATTATACCTGTGAGTGTATCATCTATGGAATAGTTCCTGAACATTATACCTGTGGGTGTATCATCTATGGAATAGTTCGTTAACATTATACCTGTGGGTGTATCATCTATGGAATAGTTCGTTAACATTATACCTGTGGGTGTATTATCTATGGAATAGTTCCTTAACATTATACCTGTGGGTGTATCATCTATGGAATAGTTCGTTAACATTATACATGTGGGTGTATCATCTATGGAATAGTTCCTGAACATTATACCTGTGGGTGTATCATCTATGGAATAGTTCGTGAACATTATACCTGTGTGTGTATCACTTATGGATAGTTCGTCAACATTATACCTGTGGGTGTATCACCTATGGAATAGTTCCTGAACATTATACCTGTGGGTGTATCATCTATGGAATAGTTCGTGAACATTATACCTGTGTGTGTATTGTCTATGGAATAGTTCGTGAACATTATACCTGTGGGTGTATCATCTATGGAATAGTTCGTGAACATTATACCTGTGGGTGTATCATCTATGGAATAGTTCGTGAATATTATACCTGTGGGTGTATCATGTATGGAATAGTTCGTTAACATTATACCTGTGTGTGTATCATCTATGGAATAGTTCCTGAACATTATACCTGTGGGTTTATCATCTATGGAATAGTTCGTGAACATTATACCTGTGGGTGTGTCATCTATGGAATAGGTCCTGAACATTATACCTGTGGGTATATCATCTATGGAATAGTTCGTGAACATTATACCTGTGGGTATATCATCTATGGAATAGTTCCTGAACATTATACCTGCGGGTTTATCATCTATGGAATTGTTCGTGAACATTATACCTGTGGGTGTGTCATCTATGGAATAGGTCCTGAACATTATACCTGTGTGTGTATCATCTATGGAATAGTTCCTGAACATTATACCTGTGGGTTTATCATCTATGGAATAGTTCGTGAACATTATACCTGTGGGTATATCATCTATGGAATAGTTCGTGAACATTATACCTGTGGGTGTGTCATCTATGGAATAGTTCGTGAACAGTATACCTGTGGGTATATCATCTATGGAATAGTTCCTGAACATTATACCTGTGGGTTTATCATCTATGGAATAGTTCGTGAACATTATACCTGTGTGTGTATCATCTATGGAATAGTTCGTGAATATTATACCTGTGGGTGTATCATCTATGGAATAGTTCGTGAACATTATACCTGTGGGTGTGTCATCTATGGATAGTTCGTTAACATTATACCTGTGGGTGTATCATCTATGGAATAGTTCGTGAACATTATACCTGTGGGTGTGTCATCTATGGAATAGTTCGTGAACAGTATACCTGTGGGTATATCATCTATGGAATAGTTCCTGAACATTATACCTGTGGGTTTATCATCTATGGAATAGTTCGTGAACATTATACCTGTGGGTGTGTCATCTATGGAATAGGTCCTGAACATTATACCTGTGGGTGTGTCATCTATGGAATAGTTCGTTAACATTATACCTGTGGATATATCATCTATGGAATAGTTCCTGGTCATTATACCTGTGTGTGTATTGTCTATGGAATAGTTCGTTAACATTATAACTGGGTGTATCATCTGTGGAATAGTTCGTGAACATTATACCTGTGGGTGTATCATCTATGGAATAGTTCGTTGAATAAAATGTTTAGCCACTTGCAAACCCTCGTAAGTCATAGTCATTTTGAGGATAATAAACTCTACTGAAATATTTGTGAAGGATGACAAGGACAGAGAAGCTAGTATACAGTGATAAACCACATTACAGTAAACGATATGAAAACCTTTTAGGTGAAAACTTGCTGTAAACTTACTGCTGCAGGGAAAGGTGTTATTGTGTAATGTAATAATGAGGGCGTAAAAGGTCTAAAGCAGGTAAATGAATATATTTAAAATTCGGGGCCAGAACACCCCATGTCAGTAAATAAAGAACCATCCGTCTTTCCATGAATCATTTTATAACATCTACAAGGTACTGTGATAAAGATGTGTGTATCTCTTGTCGCCTAATTTACACAACAATGATTCGATATCATAGGCAGTATTTCGTCCGTTTTATTTTCTTATGTATCATTGATTTTGACAAATCATGCATGAAGTTCGACAACTCTAACCTAGCGTTTTGGATGTTAAGTATGGCCAAAGTTTGCATGATGTACATTATAAACGAGTAATCTTGCTATTGATAAACTCAAGTCAAAGTTCTTTCATTTTTTATTTGCACTGTTTTTATTTTCTATTTATATTTTGCCCCCATTCTATGCGGTGCATAAGGTGGTAGGCGGCCTCGTTTATCCGAAATATCGGCTCCGCTATTGCTAAGACAAGTTCTATATTTGTATGTATACAGGTTGTTTGATAGCCTAGAGCTAAATATCATTTATGTTTCATTAATTTTGTATAACGCAATATCGGTTTGTTCTGTCGTTTATGATATTAAACGTGAAACCATTTAACTTTATTTAATGTAATATATCAGCCTATTCTGTCGTTTACTATATTCCATAAGAAACCATTAAATTTTGTATTTATTTCATCTGTACCACCTACAACGAGGGAAATGGTACTGTATAAAACGGAAACGTTATTACTTTAAACCTTTAACGTAAGAAGACAAAAAGACGCCGCGTCATTTCAAATAAGCTAATCATCAGATAAGATATTTTGGTTCAACTTTATCTGTATTTAAGTAAACACTACAGTTTATGAAGTAAGGGGATATCAAAACAGCAACAATCACTGCCTATTCAGTATCTGAACATAAACATTTTGGGGATTTTTACATAAAGCATAAAGAGACTCATTCCGTCTGTCTGATAATTGCTTTAAGGAATATATTCACTTGCATAGATGCATATTTTCACTTAGATAGTTTTTAATTGTAATTTTCTGGCTAAGAACTGGCAGAATGCAACAATTATATTACACAGTTGCCATTCTAGGGTCAATCTCAAGGTAAGGAACTGATCTAGTAATATTGAAATATCATTTAGTCTTGGCGTGACTCCTACGAAAAACAATAGATTATGGGTTTATGGAAAATCCCCAAAAGGACAAGTTGCTATCCAAAATACAGAATTCGTGTTACGATCGATTTCTAGATTCATAATGACTTTTATTTTCTATCAAATTTACGAATATTGGTATTGTCTGTGATAAGAAACGACATTATGAAAATAGAATGTAATAAACATTGACCGTAGAAAAGACTTAACAAAGGGTTAAACAAAAGGACACACAATATAATTACATGTATAAGCACAATCCAAACAAATTGGGTGAGATTCAGTTGAGCCAAGATAAATTAAACTACAATATACAGCTATTTCGTCCTTCTAGGACTCGTCAGTGATGCTAGGGACATCATACAGCTGTTTTGGCCTTCTAGGTCTCGTCAGTGATGATAGGGACATCATACAGCTGTTTCGACCTTCGAGGACTCGTCAGTGATGCTAGGGAAATCATACAGCTGTTTCGTCCTTCTAGGACTCGTCACCGATGCAAGGGACATCATACAGCTGTTTCGTCCTTCTAGAACTCGTCAGTAATGATAGGGACATCATACAGCTGTTTCGTCCTTCTAGGACTCGTCACCGATGCAAGGGATAGCATACAGCTGATTCGTCCTTCTAGAACTCGTCAGTGATGTTAAAGGCATAATGTGTTGGTCATTGGATGCGACAAAGGAAAAAACAAAATAGAAAAATAACATGATTATAATCATGTAAGAGACGACACGAACCCCATCACCTTAAGTATATATCGTTGTTCATGCCGTCTGTCTCTGTTTACCAAGTCTACTAAATCTACTAATACAATGACAATATCCATCGGGATTATTTGTGTAATCAAAATACTGTAATTCACATTGATATGACTGAGGCGCTGATTGCCAGTGTTAATATTTGTTTGCATCCGAATTCTGTTGTAATCTGACAGGATCTTATTCAAATAAGCATGCGATACCTCAGCAATCCATTAGATCCCCTGGAAAGAGCACGAATAAAAAAACTGTCTTTGTGTAAACACCATTACGGTCGTAAGACGGACAGTCATGTTCAGAGGAAGCCGACTTCATCCCTAACCTGATCAACAGTAATCCTGGTAATGAGGCTCTCCATCTCGAACAAAGAACCCATTCACTATAGGGTCAATGACTAGCCTTTGTAGCGATCCTGACGCTTGCAAAAAGCGTATGACATCATATTGAATATTATACACGAGTGTAAATATAGCACTGTACAACCCATATACCTAAGTTACTGGTTTGGACGACACATATTTGAATACCATATACAAATATTGTATTGTTATCTATATCATTATTAAATAATGATGACGGTTTTCAGTTTCTATCATGTTATCTATAAAATGACTCAATTAAGTGATGATTTTGTGAGTGATAATTTTATATGATACTGATTTTTGACAAATTTTAAAATACACGGACAATACATATCATGGAGTCAACAAAAAAGAACGAAATATATCACAGTGTCAACATATAACGACAAAATATATCACGGAATCAACACACAGCGACAAAAATAGCATTGAGTCAACATACAACCACAAAATATATCATTGAGTCAATATACAACGACAAAATATATCATTGAGTCAATATACAACGACGAAATGTATCATTATGTCAACATACAACGACAAAATATATCATTGAGTCAATATACAACGACAAAATATATCATTGAGTCAATATACAACGACAAAATGTATCATTGAGTCAACACACGACAAAATATATCATTGAGTCAATATACAACGGCAAAATATATCATTGAGTCAGCACACAACGACAAAATACATCATTGAGTCAACACACAACGACAAAATATATAATTGAGTCAACACACAACGACAAAATATATTATTGAGTCAATATACAACGACAAAATATATCATTGAGTCAGCACACAACGAAAAATATATCAACGTCAACACATAAAGACAAAATATATCACAACGTCAACACACAGCGACAAAATATATCACAACGTCAACATACAGACAAAATATATCATTGAGTCAACACACAACGACAAAATATATCATTGAGTCAACACATAACGACAAAATATATCACAACGTCAACATACAACGACAAAATATATCATTGAGTCAACATACAACGACAAAATATATCATTGAGTCAACATACAAGGACAAAATATATAATTGAGTCAACATACAACGATAAATATATGATTGATTCAACATACAACGACAAAATATATCATTGAGTCTACACACAACGACAAAACATATCATTGAGTCAACATACAAGGACAAAATATATAATTGAGTCAACATACAAGGACAAAATATATAATTGAGTCAACATGCGAGGACTAAATATATCACAACGTCAACAAACAACGACAAAATATATCACAACGTCAACATACAGACAAAATATATCATTGAGTCAACACACAACGACAAAATATATCATTGAGTCAACACATAACGACAAAATATATCACAACGTCAACATACAACGACAAAATATATCATTGAGTCAACATACAACGACAAAATATATCATTGAGTCAACATACAAGGACAAAATATATAATTGAGTCAACATACAACGATAAATATATGATTGATTCAACATACAACGACAAAATATATCATTGAGTCTACACACAACGACAAAACATATCATTGAGTCAACATACAAGGACAAAATATATAATTGAGTCAACATACAAGGACAAAATATATAATTGAGTCAACATGCGAGGACTAAATATATCACAACGTCAACAAACAACGACAAAATATATAATTGAGTCAACATACAAGGACAAAATATATAATTGAGTCAACATGCGAGGACTAAATATATCACAACGTCAACAAACAACGACAAAATATATAATTGAGTCAACATACAAGGACAAAATATATAATTGAGTCAACATGCGAGGACTAAATATATCATAACGTCAACACACAACGACAAAATATATCACAACGTCAACATACAAAGACAAAATATATCATTGAGTCTACACACAACGACAAAATATATTATTGAGTCAACACACAACAACAAAATATATCATTGAGTCAACATACAACGACAAAACATATCATTGAGTCATCATAAAACGACAAAATATATAATTGAGTCAACATAAAACGACAAAATATATAATTGAGTCAACATACAACGACAAAATATATGATTGATTCAACATACAACGACAAAATATATCATTGAGTCAACATACAACGACAAAATATATAATTGAGTCAACATACAACGATAAATATATGATTGATTCAACATACAACGACAAAATATATCATTGAGTCTACACACAACGACAAAACATATCATTGAGTCAACATACAAGGACAAAATATATAATTGAGTCAACATACAAGGACAAAATATATAATTGAGTCAACATGCGAGGACTAAATATATCACAACGTCAACAAACAACGACAAAATATATCATTGAGTCAACATACAAGGACAAAATATATAATTGAGTCAACATGCGAGGACTAAATATATCACAACGTCAACAAACAACGACAAAATATATAATTGAGTCAACATACAAGGACAAAATATATAATTGAGTCAACATGCGAGGACTAAATATATCATAACGTCAACACACAACGACAAAATATATCACAACGTCAACATACAAAGACAAAATATATCATTGAGTCTACAAACAACGACAAAATATATTATTGAGTCAACACACAACAACAAAATATATCATTGAGTCAACATACAACGACAAAACATATAATTGAGTCATCATAAAAAGACAAAATATATAATTGAGTCAACATAAAACGACAAAATATATAATTGAGTCAACATGTGAGGACTAAATATATCACAGCGTCAACACACAACGACAAAATATAGCAAACGTCAACACACAACGACAAAAATATCATTGACTCAACATACAACGACAAAATATATCACAACGTCAACACACAACGACAAAATATAGCAAACGTCAACACACACCGACAAACTATAGCATTGAGTCAACATACAACAACAAAATATATCACAGCGTTAACACACAACGACAAAATATATCAAACGTCAACACACAACGACAAAATATATCATTGAGTCAACATACAAAGACAAAATATTTCACAACGTCAACACACAACGACAAAATATATCACTGAGTCAATATACAACGACAAAATATATCACAGAACAAACATAAAAGGACAAAAGAGATATATTGTTCCATGTATCTTGTCATTGTGATATATTTTGTTCTTTTATGTTCACAATATATCTTTTTTGTCCTTTCATGTTCGTTCTGTGATATCTTTCAGTGCCGAGTTTTAGTTCCAATTTGCTCTATTCTAACTGTGTGTGCTAATTTGATCCGTGTATGATCTCAGAATAGAGCAAACAGGAACTAAAGCTCGGCACTGAAAGATAAAAATGATAAATGAGCGGGAAAAGAAACAAAGGGAGATAATATCACCCGAGGTAAAACAGTTATCAGCACAGTAGGTGTTTCCGTCACCACATATGGTGACCAATACGCTGTGAAATGAGAAATCTAGGTTTTGTTGCCCCCCGACAACCAATACAAAGAGAAACCGAAATTGTAACACTTACACAAAATCGAAAAGCTTAGGGTCAAATATTAACAAAATATAAAAATCTACACGGAGAGTCTGAAAAGCACAAGGGAAGTAAGGACGTGTGTTCCGAGAGGTTAAGCGTCCTATCTTCTATTGGTGACACCTGCCCTGTAGATTCAAGTCCTTGGGGGCCGCGGTGACCGAGTGGTTAAGGTGTCCCGACACTTTAACGCTAGCCCTCCATCTCTGGGTTGCGAGTTCGAAGCCTACGTGGGGCAGTTACCCGGTACTGACCGTAGGCCGGTGGCTTTAAATGACCCTATAGCTGTTAATAGGACGTTAAATAAGATAAACCAAATATACCAAAGATTCAAATCCAATCTAAGTATCGCAACGTTCTCAAAATGAGAATCGGATCGATATCAACGGAGCCAAACAGCGAATGCGTCCTGCCTCCTACCGCCATCGTGGGAGACCCACGGTTGATTGAACTACGTTACGCTCAAGTTGGATACCGCGTACAGCGTTTGAAGACATCAACACCTTCACGTGGTTTTCACTAACCTGCATATCAGGAAACAATAATTGTTTAACCGTCAGTAGTTGACATCAACAGTTATATGGTAAGCTATCTCTTCCTGTTATTTATGTCGCATGTAAAAAATAAAAACAAAAAACAAACAAAAACGAGAAGTTAAAGGCAAAACACTATATATGTGTTTCTGATAGTTGTCCTTTCTGTGAAGGGGCTGCTGTGTGTATAAATGGAATTTATTTGTCTGAGAAAAGGGATTCCCAGGGCGGTCAGTGGTTTTATCATACTCCACAATAGTTATTCGTCGTCATATCTATCAGTTTCACTTGCTATAAAGGGCCAAACTATGATTCATTCTTTTAGTAATAACCGCAGTAGGTAATGATGAGGTGAAGGAAAAAAGTAACGGTTGTGACAATTTGGGAACAAGAAATAAGAGCTATTTTCAAACTAACATTTCTCAAATTTATCGTAAAGGTATAATTTTCTTGATTGGTAATATATTAATGACGCTCTATATGTATATATGTACGTGTAAATATAAAGGAAGTTACGAGAAACATTAAGTACTAAAATCACAGCCTGGGATACGATAAAAAACACATATCCTATTATTAAACACGTAATAAAAACAGGTTGTAGCGCAGATATTTACACGTGCACCCAAATCAATGCCTCCATCACAATACACACCCTCTCGTCATCCTGGTAGTGAAAGTAACTGTTAATAGGAGGAAGGGAATTAGGATCAATTGTAATAATATTGGGATTATAGTTACAGTTAATGGAAGTTGGATGTAGCTTCTGGGTATGGTTTCCGTCCCCTATAAAAGCAATCAAAATTTGTCTCAAAAGACATACGATCAATTTGTTATGTATAAATACATGGCGGGCCCGGCAAGCCATCGTTCCTCAATTTCTGTCAATATTTGGCTTGTTCGGAAATATTTTATTATGCGTTTTTACCCCGCTGGATCCATCGATTTGCTATAGGAACGGATACATTTATTGCAATTTTATTCAGATTATCAAATCCGGTGTATTCGTGGTCCATCAGAAAATAGATTGTAATTAATGGATTGGAAGTGAACTTTAAACCAATACGTTGATATGGAAGGACACAGCACGTCGGATTAACTGGAGGAATTATCGCCCGCCATTGTCCGGGAGAGAAACGCCCTGGCGGTGTTGTGTGTTATTGCATAGCGGCCGGAACACAGCCAGTGTGAGTTCCGTGTGTTGTTTATCTAGCGTTGTGTGGCACTCTGAAAACATCAATGTCGGGTCATGGTGGGGATGTTGCTACATCGTTACGGATAGCTTTGTGTCAGAAAGGTCCTCATCGCTTCTGGCTAAAGGAAAATACACAGGAAGGAAACATCTAGGGAAATTATTGACAAAATTCAGATTAATTTAAATCCCATTCATATAGATTAAAATAATTAGAGATTAACGCCATCGTTTGAATTACCGCTTATTATTACTGGGCTATAAATTAGATGTTCATACAAGCAAATGTCATAAGTGCAAACATATATCGCAGTGTTAAAATAGTTTTATTGATATTGCTTAAATAGTAGCTAGATATTCAGCCTTTGACGTGTTAATATTGTACAGTAGATTGCATTTGCTGAAATTGAATTTTAAATCGCCCAATGTTTGTTCATATATATATCCAAATCACTGCATGGGCGGACGAGAACATAGAATGCATAGCAACACGATAGCAACTCGATTTGTATAAAGTCATGTCACAGGCGCTTGCATAGAAAATATCACTTTCGATTTATTTTTTGATATGACAGCGGTATGTGTAATGTGTAAGAGGGCCCTCTTACACATTACACATACCGCTGTCATATCAAAAAATGGCCCTCTTACACATTACACATACCGCTGTCATATCAAAAAATAAATCGAAAGTGATAGCTTAATCATTACACTAAACATGACCACAGGCGCTTGCATAGAAAATATCACTTTCGATTTATTTTTTGATATGACAGCGGTATGTGTAATGTGTAAGAGGGCCCTCTTACACATTACACATACCGCTGTCATATCAAAAAATAAATCGAAAGTGATATTTTCTATGCAAGCGCCTGTGGTCATGTTTAGTGTAATGATTAAGCTATTGCATTTCAGTCTGTAATATACTACGGGCATTAATTCACAGGTTTCAACCATTGTAACATTTACATGATAACCGGATTTGCATGTCTATGATATTCAAAAACAAGTAAAATATTTTTACATATATAATAGAAACATCATGATCTTAACGGATTCACCGTGATATGAAGGTCCACTTTTTCATTATGTTAATTAGCATTTCACTATCAATAGCCTAAGGATGTAAGGATGTGTCATGATAGCATATGTCGTGGATGAAACAAAAACGCTTATTCCTCAGAAACGCCTGGTGTTCTTGCCTCAGACATACATCTAAACGTTTTGCAATATAATAGTTCCTTTGTTCATGTATTGTCATAGTTGTGTCGGTTTTGCGTTTGATTTATGTTTTTAACATTCACTCAGATAGTATTGTTGAGTTTGGCGGAACCAAATTAGTCCAAACCACAACCATTAGAACAGCACTGGAGTTACAATGGTGCCTAACTTAAGTCTATGACACGAATGTGAGGCCAAACCTCTCGATCGTAGGTCCTTCCAAGCACTAAATCTCCAGAATCAAAGTATTGCCGACCCCATAAACACTACAGCCAAATTGGTGCTAAAACAAAACCATCTGAATCAAGTTTGGTTTGTTTTTGTTAAACGTCCTATTAACAGCCAGGGTCATTTAAGGACGTGCCAGGTTTTAAAGGTGAAGGAAAGCCGGAGTACCTGGAGAAAAACCACCAGCCTACGGTCAGTACCTGGCAACTGCCCCACGTAGGTTTTGAACTCGCAACCCAGAGGTGGAGGGCTAGTGTTAAAGTGTCGGGACACCTTAACCACTCGGCCACCACGGCCTCTTAACCCGATCTGAATCAAGCAAGGTGGTGCAAATCCCAAAACCTCCGGAACCGAAGTGTTGCCTATCCCATAAACTTCAGGAACTAAGATGGTGTCAAACCTAAAACCTCAGGAACCAAGATGGTGCTAAACCCGAAACCTCACGAACCAAAGGGGTACCAATCCCAAAACCTCTCAAACTAAGGTGGTGTCAAACACCAAACCTCACGAACCAAGGTGGTGTCAACCCGAAACCTCACGAACCAAGGGGGTACCAATCCCAAAACCTCTCAAACTAAGTTGGTGTCAAACCCCAAACCTCACGAACCAAGGGGGTACCAATCCCAAAACCTCTCAAACTAAGGTGGTGTCAAACACCAAACCTCACGAACCAATGTGGTGCCAAACCCAAACCCTCACGAACCAATGTGGTGCCAAACCCAAAACTTCACGAACCAAGGTGGTACCAATCCCAAAACCTCTCAACTTAGTTGGTGTCAAACCCCAAACCTCACGAACCAATGTGGTGCCAAACCCAAAACCTCACGAACCAAGGTGGTACCAATCCAAAAACCTCTCAGACCAAGATGGTGCAAAACCTAAAACTTCACGAACCAAGGTGGTACCAATCCCAAAACCTCTCAGACCAAGATGGTGCCAAACCCAAAACCTCACGAACCAAGGTGGTACCAATCCCAAAACCTCTCAGACCAAGATGGTGCAAAACCTAAAACCTCACGAACCAAGGCGGTACCAATCCCAACTCAAAACCAAGACGGTGCCAAAGCCAAAACCACTCCAACTTGAGTTTTAGATTTAGTGTACTGATACTAAGTAATATGTCGTCTTTCAATATTGAAACTGTCGATCGTTAAACCCTCATAACGTGAAGTCATCACACTACAGACTCTTCCTCGTAGGCGTTTACATTGATCTTAATACATACAACGTAACATTTCATCTTATCATGTTTGATACCCAAAGTAGTTATCTGTCCTCCTTATTATTTTTTTCCTATTTCTTGGTTAGTAACATCCCTGCTTCCCCAGTTACATGTCCTATATGATGTAATAATATAGTTGGGTTGTGCAAAGCCTAACATTCATCGTGATGCTAAAGCGGCCGGACATCGTTATGAGAATTGGATGCAAACCTTCACAATCCATGAAAAATCTTTTCAGAAGATTGCATTGGTGAAATTCGACCTTGGAATGATCTTTTTACAGTCAATGACTCGCCTACGAAGAAAAATTACAAAAGTCACTTTCCCGGCTGCTATGGCGACGGCACAGTTTTGAGTTTAGGCCCGTTCACAAAAGGTATAAGTCAAGCATTAACTAAACTTGGTGTATCGTTGGATGGGAACACATCCTTCAGTTATGAAATATCGTCCAGAATATTAATGCTTCAGTGACTCTCGAAATGTTTAGTTCAGTTTCCCAAAAAGTATTGGTGTTATTCCAACCAAACCTGTAACAGGCTTGCAACTGGACGTCTCTATACACTCTATAGATTTCATGAATTTTGAATTTCATGTGTATTTGGGGTTAGATTTTGGGAAATTTGTACATGACATTTAATCTATTGGTTTAAACAGTATTTTATTGTTCAAATATTTACATAGGATATTACACAAACATTTAATCTATTGATTCTCCGTAATAGTAATACCAAAGTCAGACTGGAACGAGTTGTAAAGTGAAGATACAAGAGAGATAACTCTTACAAATAAGGAAAACTACGCCTACATTTAATATTTATAATTGTGTGCCTTGTTTCGTGTAGTACGTCCTTTCACTCAATAATTTTTTACTAAGATTTCAGTTGGATTTTTTTTTCTTCAAAAAAGTATATATATTATGCGATAGCAATAGAGCACTTCTTACATACATTTGTACGCTTTGTATATTATAAAAATTGTGCAAAAAAATCGCAAAATTACGTAGATGATGTTCACTTATTTTTAATGAAAGTTTTTCTTTTACTCCAAAACGTATTTTTCGAGTATATATTTGCAAAATAGTGTGAAATACTATTGTTGTATAAAATCACAATTTACCATTCCAAAACAGCCATCCGTTAGATCTTATATTGACTCATTTTTCCACCAGAAGTGAAAAGAAAGTATACCTCATAATTATGACGGAACTTGTTTCAATTTGACTAGAAGCTATTTTTCAGTCTATTGGGGAAGCATTAAATATCAATTTCTCAATCTGAAAATTTTGTTCATCATTACCCCGAAATACATCATACATCAAACTATGAAATTGACGCTATAACTATGATTGATTGAGATGTCTGTACAACGATGTAATTCCAAATTTGGTTGAAATAACCTGATATTTTGAGAAACTGTAAACATGTATAACATATGTACCTATATACTTATATACTGTACTTGGGAAAATACGGTCTAAGATTTTTTTTTTTCCCGAATCAGAAAATGACATAAAAAATGTCTTCAAATGTCAGGCATGGACTTCTTTCGAAAAATTTCTAAAATTACAAACTAGACATAGAAAGAACACTGTTCTGATGTACAACAGATCTAGAGTTTCTTGATGGTTCTGTTGGCTCGACAGTGGACGTGGTTGCAGGTCACGCTAATCCTTCTGGTTTCACATTGTTACTGTTACGGTATACCACACACCTGTATACCATGTGATTAAATTTACTTGAACGCCTTTCTGGGTCCTTGCGACTTCTCCTTATTTATTTATGCCATTTTAAACTGAAACTTGGTATGAGACAGTGAGATAGCTACTTATTTTTCTGTTTTTCTTCCTAAGATTACTAGATATATTCTGTAACGTGTGTGAACACACCACTGAATACAAACAGATGCCAATGGTAAGTCAAAGTTACCAGTCTCTTATAAATCTGGTCGAATGCAAAAGGTATGTCCCTTGAGTGTCCTCTTTTGCTCGTCTCAAGTAGGTCTGTCTATCTTAAATGAGCAAACAAACTCTCCCGTTTGTGTCCTTTATATCAAACGGCTCATTTATACATCCATAAAAACAGTATAAAGGTTTCCAACTCTTTTTTTTCTATGGTGACATCACAAGGCATGTGTTTATAACAGAATTTGTGTAACAGGTGATATGACACAAAAATGAACTATGTGATTAACCCTTCTGTCTGGCCCTGATAACCTTGAAAGTTATATCAATCTGTGTTTGTCGTTAGTATAATACTCTGAAGATTTCTGGTGGGAAAGCTGTGTTGGTGGATTTTTCAGCTGTTAAGGTTATATTACATACATCCAATGTCCAAATTTCTACAAATAGTGGCACTAGTTCAGAAGTTTTAACTTCAAAATTATCCAAAATCTAAAATAATTAAATTGATTCAAATATTATTTCGGTGATCGTCTTTCTACTTTTTGTTTGGATTGTTTTATCAATATCTAAAACTAAATCCCTGTTAAGTGTGCTCTCGATGTGTGTGTGCAATTCCTATTAGATTTGATTCTATTTCAATAAAATGTCTACATCTATTCCAGTTTAATTTTAAAAATTACTTAAAAGAGAATTAAAGATTAAAAATTTTACCTTTTGTTGGACATCCCATGCCATGGGAAAGATATTTCAGTGGGATAGCCATGAGTTTTACAATTATTGTACAGCAAGTTAGTGATATTGCTGAAGTGAATGCTTAGCAATTAAAAGCCCCTAAATTGAAGCTTGAAATTTCTATTCATTTATTGATTTCCATTATCCAAAAAGTCTAGCTTCGAACAAATGTACCTTATAAAGCAAATCACAAGACATCTTTTCTAAGGCATACAACACTTGAAAATGACTTCAATATGCTTAATAGTGCCAGTTAATTGTGGCAATAAAATTAAGATGTTACTGCAATAACCTTCTTAAATTCCATAAAGTCAATTTTCATCAAATATGTCTATTCAACTCACTTTAATGTTTAAACAGGAAAAACTCAAAACACTGAAACCTTTAAATTATAATCATATATTGTTTAACACAGTTTCATACTTTCACAAACAAGTGTTCTGAATCTGTTAGATTGTAAAGTTCTATCCTGTACAGTGACAGCTTCTGTACATCAAATGTCACACTTCCAACAAAAATTCCTAGTTTTCTTTGCATCACCATTGGAATTTCCTACAACATAAAACAGATGCTCCATGATAATTTGTATAGACAAAACATGTGAAGTGTTTCTGAGACCCAGAAAGATTTAAGAGTTTACAATATTTGCTTTCAAAATAATATTGATATAATTTATTCAAGTGGAGGGCATACATTGTATTCATATTAACTAGACTAGTGACAAGTCAGCAAGGGCCCCCAATGTGTCTGTCTATAAAGCTGAACTTAAAGTCTGAGTGTTACCTTGATACTGACATATTACCAAATTATATTCTACAAATTACAACATATATACATTATTTTAATAATATGAAAATATGGCAAAGGAAATTTTTTGAAGGGGTTGATATACATTAAGCTTGCAGACACTTTTTTATTTCAGAAGTTGTAAAGTATGAACTATAACCCTTTAACTTTAAATGCCCATCCAAATTTTTAAACGAGCTTGACCCCGAGAAATTTTTCCAACCCCTATGTACATCTGTATATCAGTGAATCATCAATATTCCTCATATAAAATTTCAGAAAATTACGCCTTTCTTAAAGGCTTTATATGATGTATTTTGACAGTATATTCATATCCCTAGCTCTATTTTTAGTAGAGGCGACCTTCACACAGGGAACTATTTAAACCCCAATAGCACATCTAGCTGCATTTCACAGAAAGACTGGACATCGTTATTACTATAGCAGGGCCCTTAACAGAAACAAAATTGTCCATACATTATGTGTATGGATACTGACTAATCATCAGTTTGATGATGAAGGTAATATGTACATCTACATCTTAGATACATACATCCTATAACACTTACCTAGCCCACATGTAATCTTACAACACATACCTAGCCCACATGTAATCCTACAACACTTACCTAGCCCACATGTAATCCTACAACACTTACCTAGCCCACATGTAATCTTACAACACTTACCTAGCCCACATGTAATCCTACAACACTTACCTAGCCCACATGTAATCTTACAACACTTACCTAGCCCACATGTAATCTTACAACTCTTACCTAGCCCACATGTAATCTTACAACTCTTACCTAGCCCACATGTAATCTTACAACACATACCTAGCCCACATGTAATCTTACAACACTTACCTAGCCCACATGTAATCTTACAACACTTACCTAGCCCACATGTAATCTTACAACCCTTACCTAGCCCACATGTAATCTTACAACTCTTACCTAGCCCACATGTAATCTTACAACACATACCTAGCCCACATGTAATCTTACAACACATACCTAGCCCACATGTAATCTTACAACACTTACCTAGCCCACATGCAATCTTACAACTCTTACCTAGCCCACATGTAATCTTACAACTCTTACCTAGCCCACATGTAATCTTACAACACTTACCTAGCCCACATGTAATCTTACAACACTTACCTAACCCACATGTAATCTTACAACACTTACCTAGCCCACATGTAATCTTACAACACTTACCTAACCCACATGTAATCATATAATACTTACCTAGCCCACATGTAATCTTACAACACTTACCTAGCCCACATGTAATCTTACAACACTTACCTAACCCACATGTAATCTTACAACACTTACCTAGCCCACATGTAATCTTACAACACTTACCTAGCCCACATGTAATCTTACAACACTTACCTAGCCCACATTTAATCTTACAACACTTACCTAACCCACATGTAATCTTACAACACTTACCTAGCCCACATGTAATCTTACAACACTTACCTAGCCCACATGTAATCTTACATCACTTACCTAGCCCACAAGTAATCTTACAACACTTACCTAGCCCACATGTAATCCTACAACACTTACCTAGCCCACATGTAATCTGGATTCTCAGAGACCAGCTCGGGCTCAGTGTATCCCATCTCCTGCAAGGAACTGATGTTCAATTTTGTAAGAGTTGGCTGAATCTCCTGGGAAATGTAGTCCCACAGTGTAGGCTCAATTTTTGTCTTGTACTGAAATCCAAAAATAAAGGAAATATGCATAACTGTGTCTTGTCTATTCTACTCTGTTTGTATATATACAGTGTATATAGTAATTATAAATAAACTCAAATTCACTAAAACTTTACAAATCACTATCATTATTTATATGGCAGGTTGAGATGTTCATACTATAAAAATGCTCACTGGTACATTTCAGTTTCTTCCATCTTTAGAGAGCAGGTTTTTCAACAAAGAACCTAACATTTATTTGTTGAAATTGCAATATTATAGCAATATGATAAGAATTTTCAAAATCAAAGATTATTGTCTACAAACGTGCTATCAGTCCCTAAAATTAATTAAACAGGGGACGCAAAGGACCAATGAGAACCTAAACCTACATCTGGTGGTGGGCTAAAAAGATATTAATTAAAGAAAATTCATACAGCTAAAATTATCCAAGGTATATCAATAATTTACGCAATTTATATTCAGTGAGATTCATAAACTAACAATAACAATGGGAAATCTCTTATTGTACAAAATATAAATCATGACATTATTGAATAGTACATACCCTGACTGATTCCATAAACCTAATAGCTAAACTGTGGTCATTAACTCGGCGACATGCTTCCAGTCCAGAAATAACAGTTGATGGCAATGGTACTCTGTCCTTGGTCTATAAACATATATAATAATTTGTAATCAATAGTACGTCAAGCACTCTATGGCATCAAATACAACTGGCATGATATATGTTAACCTTTGACATCCAGCAACTTCACTTTTCCGATGTCAAATAAGCTTGATAACACAAAAGTGAAAATCAATTCTGGGGAATCAAAAATCATTCTGCAGCTATTAGGTATCCATTCAGTTTTATTTTTACTGATTTGTCTAAGAAACCCAAGAGCAAAGCAAACAGATGCATTATATACGCGTCTGACAATATTCAAAACTTAAAACTGAAAAAAAGGCCCAAAAAGGATGGTAAAGTCCCAAAGCGCAGAGAATTAATTAAGAAGCTTTTGATCAAATAGTAATATTGACACAATCAAGGATCAACAGTACTATTTGATAAATGGTCTTTCCTTTGTCAATTTCATTTTGAAGAAAATTTTAAACTTAATATTGTACTGTTACTGTAAATCACTTTTATTTCGTGTGGGATTTATTTTCGCGTTAATTCGCGAGGAGAGTCAAACACGAATTCAAATCCCTCGCGAATATTTGTATAAGAATGACAAAAATACTAAGTGGCGTCCATTTTGAATCTACCCTAATCTTAAGTTGGTGAGCAAACATCGCCGTTAAAGTAATGATAGATTGATAGATTGTATACTTATATCAGAGTGTGTTTTTATATCACAAAACACCAAAATTTCACACACACAAAAACCCCACCGAACACTGATAGTGTGGTTGAACTAGGACTGAATTAACTTCTAGACAACGTTTTACATGTAGTTAATTTAAGTACAATAGGTACGGTCCTGAGGATCCCAGATGGTCACCCGGAATACGTCATACTTTATTACCCACACTGTTGTAAGTTATGTAAGGTTTCATGTATATATAGCACTTCACATCGCTTGATTCTCGAAAAGATATTTAACATAACAAAGTTGAAATCAAACAAATTATTTATTTAATTCCAACATTCAGAGCAAATAATCGCCTGGAGTATAAATCATTCGCAATAGACTGTCCCGAGGACTGTTTATCGGTACCACTGTATACACACGTACGTCAATTACAATGTACGTTAACTCACAACCTATTGTAGTCCCGTCATCTTCCAGGCATTTTTAATGAGCCGTGGGTTTTGTTCAATGCCTGACACCGCCTTTGTAAGCCATTTAGCATGTATACAGGTACGGTAAATACAATTCAGTATGTCCAGACACCGATATCACATGATTGAATCACATGACTTTTCTTGTACCGTCACATGACTCTCATAAACAAAATGGCTACTAACATGGAAATATCGCCGACCTGTTAACATCATTCGCAAATTTAAAGTCATTTTGAGATCAGAATTCGCGAAAATATGTATTCGCGAATAAGTCAAATTAGGTGAGTTCGTGAAATTAAGTACTCGCGAAATATAAGTGATTTACAGTATTCTATAAATCAACCTCCATTTTGTATTTTTTTCATTCCCTGTTCTTATGTATGCATAACATTAATTTATCGACCCTCGGCTGCAATAAGGCCTAAAATCATATACCATTGGGTGGGCATTCCATGCATATATATAACTTGAATTCAAGTTCAACTGATCAACTACCCTCGGCTGCCATACTGCCTAAACTTTTAAGCTATTACATACATCTGTAATTTGAATTAAAATCAATTTCAACTGATCAACTTCCCTCGGCTGCTATACTGCCTAAAATTATATACTATGACATACATGTGTAATTTGAATGATCAACTACCCTATATATATATAGCTATGTAAACAATACAATATTAATTAATAACAGTGACAAGTATCCCCGTCGGACCCATAGAAATACTGGTACTTGTGAACATGAATATCCTGTACATGATTGCTACCAATATTATGTTTAAGAATTCTGTAATTGGACCCATGTTTTACAATATATATAAGTAATTGAATTTTCCATTTCAACTCTGGGTAAATATTGCCCATATATTCTGTGATTTATACCTTAACACATGTATACCTATAGGCTATAGCTAGTAATCTCGTAAAATTGTATCTGTCAATTTATATCCAAGTGGAATCTCATTGTGAACGAAAAACAGTAAATACTCATTTTCACAAACAGGCATGCCAGAAATTTCCTTAACAATCAAATAGAGATACTCACATGCATGTCATTGACGACATCTTCTACCTCCCAGATGTCGGAAGCAATAGTAAATCGCTTGACATAACGCAATTCTTCAGCGTCATCAGGATCTATATTCTCGGCCGCAGACTGGGAAGCTGCTGCCCTCTTTTCAGCTTCAGCTTTCCTATCAGTTTCACTGACAATATTGGTGCAATAACAAGCTACAAAATAATAAAAGAAATTCAAGTGTTAATTAGCTATTTTACTTAGGCCTGAAAAAAAATCCCTACTGACCTAAACCTATGTGCCTACCATAAGATTGTTTGACCATACAAAACATTTAAATTCAACAGAATATTTATAACCAGTTTAAACAAGAGGACCAATGTGCCTGTATTACTCACCTGGCTCTGCATCAACATCATGAAGTTGATCTCTTGGTTAAAAAATAACTTATTGAGAAGAAATTGTTTGAAGATTTTAGCCTATTTTACCCTGGTCCCATGTGACCTTGAATGTGGGTCAAGGTCATTAATTTGAACAAACTTTATAGCGCTTCATCCCAGCATGTTAAAGGTCCATGACAATATTATTAAGGGACCACTTCAACGTATAGATTGCATTTGGTAGGTGGACATATTTATCGTAAGTTATGTACAAGCCTGATTCCATGGAACTGCATACAAATGATGCTGTTCTTATTGTGGAATTTGAAAGAGTGAAGGAATAAAGGACAACAAATGTATACCTAGCATCTTGCGAGGATTCAACTTTTGCTAAATCTATTCTTGCATTTACAAACAAAAAATGGTGAAAGGAAAGAATGAAATACGGGAAATGGAGCTATAAGCAATAGACAGGATAAAACATTTCAGTTAATGGGAGAATTTGTATCCCGCCAGGAGGTAAAGCATGTACAAAGAATCAAGCAATGTTTGAGTTATATATATGTAACCCTGGTAAATACTAGCCGCAATATACCACTCGGCTAGAGAGATCTTCTCTTTAGCTCGACCGGTTGAGCGTAGTAAGCCAGAGGTCCCGGGTTTGATCCCTAGCGGAGGCAGTGATTTAAATTTAATTAATCCTGCGGTATATTGCGGCTAGTATTTACCAGGGTTACATATACAAGAAACGTTAGCGTGTATGGAGACTTGCGATCATGTCAGATGAGTGTAGCTAGATATTGATATTGATATTGCATATATTATCATATGAAAATATAAAGTGATATTTAAGTTGTTTTCCTCATCCATAGTTTTTTCATTTACATATTTATTCAAAGTTAAAAGAGAGAGATACTCAAGGACTGTGTAAATACATTGTTAAGTGCCAATAGTTGCAGTTGAAACGGGGACTATATCTAACTTGGTATGATTGTTTCAAATTTGCATGTAGTGAGAGATCAAATTATATGATATTTTTATTTCCTGCTTGAGGTTTAGATAATCACCTCCAACCCATGGCCATCGCAAAAAAACGCACCGCACAGCCCGTAAAACGTCAGTGGAACCAAAGCCTTGCAAAGGTTCCGTGACGTTAAAAAATGTTAAACAAGTGTTGAATTTCGAAATATGGTGTTCCCGTACTTGTCAACAATAACTGATACACTGGTGTTAAATATTTTACTTTCAGGGTCATAGGAACGTGTCAAGCCCCTGTGCGTTAGATACCCGATAGTGGGGTCACGTACCACTTTAGTTTAGTAATAGCATTTTGATCTTGAGCTGTCAAACTTCAAAACATAGCTATGTATTCAAAGTTTAGTCTACGACATGTGACATGACAGATATTCATCCATTTATTACTAACAGCATGGATCCAAAGTCAAGTGATGGAAAACTGACTACAATGACACGGTAGTTCGATTGGTGGCGACAATGCGGGGGGGGGGGGGGGCGCCTGCCGCTGTGGAAAATCAAAAAACACATTATATTTTAAAAAAATATATATCACCAGCAGGGTTTATTTTCTTGGGTTGTATCGTCTGTCGGAGTGCAGGGACCACAGCTCTGGTCAACGCTTGAGAAAACTGTCGTAACATCTTGTGATATTCCCTGACCGGTGCGACCTTGCAGGTTTTGCTGTTTACCCACAATTCCCCACTAATCAAGGTCAACCAAATGTATTTTACGGTGAGGTAAAGCTTTAAAGCGCCTCTTTGATAAAGATGGGTAACTGTAGGGAAACAATAGTGATGGTCGACCCGTGCCCGTGCCTGACCAAAACGAAAGAGGATGTATTTATGAATTTATTTGTGAGTGTGTGTTTTTCAAAAAAGTAAATATTGTTTTCGCAGGAAGGAAGGTTTTGCATAAAGGCAGGATTTAAACCCCAACTAGGCTCTAATATAAATATTATGATTCATTTTATAAAATATAAAAAAAATATTTAATTTTTTATTTGGCTTTGAGGCCCAGTCCCTAAAAAATGTGTTTCTTAGGTTTAGCTATTTTCCTGAGTAAATAACTTATGAAATTTGCACTTCATATATACGAGAATAGTATGAACTTCAAAAAAGCAATTTTTTTAAATGCAACTTGTAGTTGTGGATCAGTAGTACAAACCTTTAGGTTATTTTACGTTGATTTTTTTTTTCATTTATAGTTTGAGGAGATACAAAAATATTACATTTCGATCAGAATATGGAGGAAACAAAATGGATCCCAGATCAGTATAAGATTTTATAGTAGTATTTTTGCCCTTATTATTGTTGCGTAGATTAGAAAAGTCTGGTTAACATTACACTATGACTCCTGATTGGCTTTTTGTTTCATTATTGTTACAAACTGATGAATATATGATCATCAAAGGAGCCGATATTTTAGGTTATGTTAATGCTTGGTGTAATTACAAACACAGTTGACCCGTTCCTCTGTCAATAAGTGATATATGGATCAATTGGACCTTAAGGAGTTTTTTTTTTTTTTTTTTGTTAAGAATATTGAGATAAATAATAAAAAAAAAAAATAGATAAAAAAAAAAAAAAAAAAAGCTTTAGCAGTGATGGAAACACTCGAAAAGAAAGTGATATGTTTACTTGTAACCATACGGCCAATATGTTCGGTTTTTGATAGTACAACCCCGGATCAATGTTTGTCTCTCCTGACAAATTAATCATATCTAGTTTTATATCCCGATTGAGTAAAGATATAAACGTGGGATATGAATTTGCGATATGTATGCTTTGGAGACATTTAAAAAAATTCAAGTTAACACAGTTTATAGAGTAAATAGCGAGTGTTCAGACTGAGTAAATGTAGATCCCATGAAACTTTAGTTGTTATTATCAATGCTAGTTTAATTTTGAATAGGAACACATATATGTATTATCTTATGGACAGGTAGGTAGGAGTCGCATGGACTTTCTGTTCTAATTCCGGTTATAAAATTGTACCTTCTGGATATCAGAATTATATAAATGTATTTGCTGAAGCCACGACACAAAATCCACTGGTAAATATAAAGATAGATGGTAGGCCATGGAGAATAGGCCCCGGGTAAGTAAATTGTCGCGAACTTATTTTTTTTTCCATATCCGAAATGAATGAGTGAATGACAGGGCAGAGACTTGTATATCACAAGTCTCTGGACAGGGTTAGACCATAGGGGTTTGTTATATAGTAAAACGTGGGTCCAATTACAGAATTCTTAAACATGATATTGGTAGCAACCATGAACAGGATATTCATGTTCACATGTACCAGTATTTCTATGGGTCGGGGATACTTGTCACTGTTATTAATTAATATTGTATTATTTTGTTTACATACCTATATATATATATAATTTTAAAACAAAAAAACTTAACAACGTTCTCTTAGCGCTTTCTCCCCATCTTGGGAGTTCTTCAGAGAGGTTTGTTATATATATGTTGTGAGCCTCATATTGAAGAATTTGAATTTTGGCGGACATATTGTATTATTTTTCAACATAATCCCCTTCAGTATCTACACTTTTTCCAGCGGTGTTTAAGGGCCCCAATGCCACTTTTATAGAACTCCTTTTCTTGGCTATTCAGAATTAAAGTCATCCACTGCATGTATGACGTCATCATCGGATAGAAAGTGGGTGCCTGATCATGAACTACCTGTTTTCAGTTTTATAATAGATGAAAGTCGGATGGAGCGAGATCAGATGAATAAGGCGGATGCTCAATCACTTTAAAGCCACAATCGTGAACGGCAGACATGGCAATGACAGACTTGTGAACAGGAGCATTGTCCCGATGGAATAATTAACACACCTTTAGCGAACTCAGAGACCTATATTAATATAGAGGTCTCTGGTGAGCTTTCCGCGGTGCTTAGTTTAATATTTTCCCGTAACTGCCTCAGTTTCATCCATATAGTGACAAATCTCTGAAGAAAGTTGACAGGATCTTTCCCAAAAAGGTTAAGATTAGCACGCAATAATGTGCGCCTGGCGTGCTTCTGATCAACTGTCGGAAGTCTTGGTACCCATCGGGCTGAAAGCTTCCTCATTGCAAAATATTTCCGGTTAGAGTGGAATGTAGTGAAATGCCAACTCTACTGGCTATATATCTTTCTGTGACTCTTCTGTCAGTCATAACAATATCATGAACTTTATTGACCATTTCTGGGGTTGCAACATTAACAGGCCTTCCAGGACGGGGGTCGTCCTCAAGGCTCTGTCGGCCGCGCTTAAATTCCGCCACCCACCTTTTCACTGTAGCATATGAAGGGGCATCTTTCCCTAGTGTTGCTACCATTTCATTATGGATATCCTTAGGTGTTAAACCTTTTTTATGCAAACATTGGATCACTGCTCTTTCACCAAATTGGTCCATTTTGCAAAAGTCGCTTAATTATCTTGTTTAATTTACAATGCAACCTCGTCGATCTATACAAACCAACCAACCAAATGAGACAAGTCCTTGGGTACACGGCCCTATATAGTCAGAGAATAGTACAGGACTTAAAAAGAACATCCTTGAGTACCTTCTTCAATACGAGGCTCACGACATATCAGTCATTCCTCATAATATCATTTGTGACGAACCCGAGCCCGAGTTTTCTCTGGCCCTGTCACCATGTCTGGTGTAACATGGCGACAGGGCCAGAGGAAACTCGGGGCTAGTTGTTTTTGGCTGGATGACTATGTATGCCGTAGATATTGAGCGCGAGTCATAAGATTGTGTTTCTTTGTGATTTTTATTGTGTTATATATATAATCATTAACCCAATGTATCATATGCACTACGCTGTATGTGTTGTTGAACCGAAGATTTAAAATTTGAATTTGATGTTTAGCTGTACCACATGCTAGGGTATATATACTAGATATATCTAGTCTTATATTAAAAATCAGCCAGAAATACCTATATGCTATTTTTTAATATAAGACTAGACATGCCCCTGTGGTTGTACTGTGCTGAATACGAAGTCATGACCTTATATAGTAAGGTCACTATCGATCTTTGACTAATGGGCATGCTAAATACCTATGGTTACAGCACAGCCTCCTTAGTTTTCACAATTGCTGAAGCTGACCTTATTTTCCGCACTTTCCTTCCGGACAGCCAAACATTTGGTCTTAGTTATCACAGATTATTAGTTGTAAGTTGCAGTTTTGTTCAATATACAGCAGTAGGAGATTCAGTAATTTGTTTCATTTAGATAAACAAGACAAACTGCAATAATAAAACAAAGGTATCATTTGCTTTAATAAACTTGACTAACATTTCAGGCACATGACAAAATGATGTACATTGTAACTACACCAGCAGTAATATCAAGGCAGAACAATACGAGATTCACAATAGATCGTACAGTGGTTATAAACGCTTGAGTATAAAGATCAAAATAACACTTCAGGATTGCTTTTCCGTTACTGGTAAAGAAGCGTAACCATACACTTTTAATATTTAGGAACAAATGGTTTAATTGATCATGGTCATTCATTTGAATATATTTGATAAGCCTGTTAATCTCAGTATATGTTTGAGGGAATATCACAACATGGGGATTTTAAATATTAAAAAGAAGAACATTTGTACATGTGTTATTTAATAAGTAAGGATTGAACACCTTTGAACCCTGTGACCTTGAAAGAAGGTCAAGGTCATTCATTCCACCATGTTACTGGCCTAACATCATGACCATAATGATAGGATTAAAGATTTAAAAACATATGACGGATGAGACTCTAAATGAAGGCCAAGGTCATTAATTTCAACAAACTTGATAGCTCTTCAAGCAGATGAACTAAATGTAATGCTGTCCAATTACGTAGAATACGGTATATTCTTATTAGAAATATACAATTTTTGGTCTCACAATCCATTAGTGAGGTATAAATAAAGGAATAAGCGGCATGAACATTCTCCAATCTTATCATCTCTTCAATTACTGTGTGTAAATCTTCAACATCAAATATGATAAAAATATCAAATAACAAAGTTATAATTACAATAAATTGAAGTTCTTGTTAATTTCACAACAAAAAAGGATTGCACAAAACATTGCAATGACAGTTGAAATATCAGAAACTTTGATAAAAGAAAATCGTAAAAAATCATATAAATATCAACAAATGATGTCATAGGTTGTCAACAAAACAGTACAGAAATTGTGGACATTTGATATCTTATCCTGAAACTACTGGAAGTAATCGACATATCATCATTTACACATGTACACAGATATATATTGATATTTCAAACATCTACACATGTAAATGCAGAATGTTCATCAAATCAGCCTATAAAAGAGTATATTACAACTACATACACTAAGATACCGGCAATTAACCAATACAATAACATGTTACAAATGTATGTGCATCAAATTAACCAATGGAACAGTATGTTACAACTACACAAATTCAAGTATCCAATGAAACACTTTTGTTATATCTACAGTAATTGAAGTACATTATGTATCTAATGAAACATTCTGTAACATTATTAAGCAGCCAATGAAGCATTCTGTAACATTATCAAGTAGCCAATAAAACACTTTGTTACATCTATACAGTAATCAAAGTATGCAATGAAACATTTTGTTACAACTGATCTGTATGTTTATCTACATCTAAGTATTAAAACAATGGGAATTATGTTAACATGTATGAGTACACATGCAACAAGTAAACCAAATTCAAAACATTATTGTCAGAGAACATTGAAAAACACATTTTAACTTAACAATGAATTGTCTATGTATATAATGTAATATGTACTAGCTTGTGTTATCATTGACCTCATTGACATCACTCAGATGACAAAACTCTCAACAAAGACCACCCCCGTTATAAGACCACCTGATGCCTGTCCCATAGGTGGTCTCATAAGAGGGGGACCACTGTATATATAAAGCACATAAAGTGAAAGCATTTTACAGCAAAGAAGAATGGTCAATGTAAAAAAAACAACATGGAATACAAATATAGAGTATTATAGAGTAATACTGGGGAATAGAAAACCTAGTTCCAACAATACTGGATCATGACAACATTTGCTATGTAATATAATTGCTATGCTATTTACATTTTAACTTATTTAAACAGAAATAAGGAAATATCCCAATATTAATGTATTTAAATACAATATTAATATATTTAAACTTCACAATTAACAACCTTCAAAATTTCCAGTAACTTTAGATTAATCACAGATTCAAATACCTCCTGATACATGTACATGTACATTAAAAATTAATTGACCATTAAAAACAAAAAAGTTTGAAATAATCTGATTTTGACCGTTTCTTTTCAATATTGGTAACACATAAAAGGCACAATAACCGACATTATCATGTATAGCTTCTTATTCCATAATTTACACTAATGAAAATTAATTTCCACCAAATACTGTTTTATTTTGTCATAATGACAGAGACACTTTCAAAAGAAATTAAAATCAATCTAATTGTTACAACTTTTTATATACAAATGTAATTTGTTTTGATATTAGAAATGTAGAAAAAAAAAGCCATGTGCATCTATAACTACAATACAACTGTAACAGTATGATATATACAATGCCCATGATCTGAATAAACAACACAAGACAACTCAATCAAAGACTTCTCTCAGCATGTGTACAAATTTCCGTAACTAAACAAGTATTGCATTGTATATACATTGTACAACCCATTGATACAAAAATAGGAACACTATTCTAAAATGTTAACAAAAGAATAATCTGCATTTAAGTACAAAAGTTTCTACGTAAGTAGCTGTGGTTTTTTACCCTGAATTAACAATCTCATGATACAGATGTATATATGCATCCAATCATACTGCTGCAGAAACTTATAAAAATTGTGTTGGATTTTAATAATAAGCTTGCTCTTGAATTGCTGCATGGCTCATCTACATTTTAGGTCATTATGGGCCAAACATTTGAAAAGACACTCACAAAAATAAATACACCAAACTTGAACTAAATGCAGGACCTTTTGGCGGTTTATACATAATGCTTGGGAAGTAAAAGCTTCCTGACTAGGGAGACTTTCTATAGTTTACAGTAGATATCACAGGGAAAAACAGAGATTACTTCATATATACCCTCCACTAATCTGGTTATGTTAAGATAGTAAAGATACAGTATTCACCGTAATTAGCGCCCTGTGTGGTTAAAAAATGGTTATAGAGAGGGCGCTTATTAAGGTAACCAAGACAAAAAGTCAGTAAGAAAAGTTTGATGCGTTGTGACAGAATATTTAAGATTTAGCGAGAGTCTAGCTTAGTCCCTACATATAAAATGTAAATAATATAGACATATTCAAACTACTGGCATTCAATGATAAATAAATTCATCCCTCTCCTATACTCTGAACTGTTAACAATGGGAACAAAACATTAGGGTTATTTTCAGAATTCTAGCATCACTTTTTAACACCCAGCCTTCTTGGTAGACAGCCTTCTTGGTAGAAATTTTGAAATCATGCACTTTATTCATGACAAGAAACTGTTTTTCTAAACATCCTTTTTTGGTCCATTATAATTATTACATTTAACTAAAGGAAGACCAAATTCCTCAGGCCCTGCCATGGTTATCGTCTACCATTAGAAAATCTGAACATTAGCTGGATGATTAACACATTAAAGTTGGAAATTAAAGAAATACCGGAGTAGTTGTAGAAGTGTACCGAGACAGATTGACTTTCCCCATGTGTTCTCCACAGACTGGGATGTACATTGTTAAAAAGTTGGTTTCCGTAGCAAGCATTCCTGGGGGTTATTGGTGATGTCAGTTTCCGTAGCAGCATATATGGGTGTATATTGATGAGATACAGTTTCCATAGTTGTAGTAAGTATACTGTGGTGTTTATTGATGAGATAAGTTTCTCAAGGTGTATAATTGGGTGGTTCTTGGTGAGCTAGGTTTAATTTCCGTAGTTGTAGTAAGCATACTGGGGTGTGTATTCCATCATCTTCCTTTCATCTCCTTCCCTCTCACTAGTGATGTCCACTTTACCAAACACACAGTTACCATAAGATGGGGGAGCTGGGAAAAATAATCATCAGATAACATAAAAATATTTTGTATTTCAATTTCACAAAATACCAACATGTCATGGGATTATTGCTATTAGATATGACCTTGGAGTAATGACAGCAGTGTAAATTGAGGATTAATGAAAATCAGACAGGAGGTATGGCCTTGGTAGCAGACAGGTGTGGCCTAGGATAACTGATGGACAGAAGGTGTGGCCTGGGATAACTGATGGACAGAAGGTGTGGCCTGGGATAACTGATGGACAGGCGGTGTGGCCTGGGATAACTGATGGTCAGGAGGTGTGGCCTGGGATAACTGATAGACAGGGGGTGTGGCCTGGGATAACTGATGGTCAGGAGGGGTGGCCTGGGAATATTGAGGAACAGAAGGCCAAGGTGCAATCTTGGAATAATGGCTGACAAGAAGTGTGGTGCAAGATTACTGATGGACTGCAAGAGTGGTTTGGGGGCGTTTACCGATAGGGGGTGTGGCCTGAGATTATTCATCAACTGCAAGAGTGGCTTGGGGGCATTGGCAAATAGGCGATTGAGCTTATAGTATTGGCAGACAGGTGGTGCTGCTTTGGAGTATTGGTAAACAGGAGGTGTGGCCTTGGAATATTGACAAATTGGAGGTGTGGCCTTAGAGTATTGACAAATTGGAGGTGTGGCCTTAGAGTATTGACAATTTGGAATAGTGGCCTTGGATTATTGACCAATTGGAGGTGTAGCCTTGGGAGTATTGACAAACTGGAGGTGTGGCCTTAGAGTATAGACAAATTGGAGGTGTGACCTTGGAGTATTGACAAATTGGAGGTGTGGCCTTGGAGCATTGACAGACAGGAGTTGTGATCTGGGAGTATTGGCAGACAGATGTGGCCTTGGAAAAATGGCAGACAGAAGGAGTTGCTTTGAAGCATTAATAGAAAGAAGGTGTGACTTTGGAGCACTGGTGAACAAGGGTGTGACTTCGGATCATTGGCAGACGGTAGGTGTGGCTATGGAGTAAAGGCAGACAGGTGGTTTGCTTTTGGAGTAGAAGCAGACGGATGGTGTGGTGTGGAACTAAAACATTAAAAGAAGTCTGACATAGGAGCGGTATCATGGGGCACTTTATCTAGACGAGTACTTACGAACAATAGGAATGGCTCCTGGCTGTACTGTGATAGGTTGTCCACCAGCCTCACTCAACATGATGCCATTGGGGTCTACAGGAAGTTCCGGCATTGGTACTGGAGGGGGTAGGTATGTTTGTAGGGGAACTGTCCCAATGATGACATTCAGTGGCACCTCCAGATCAAAGGGAGTGTTGTCAACATCAGCCTTCAACTGAAGACAATAGAAACAGACAATAGAAAGATTTGTATGATTGGACACCAATTTAATATTAATGGATTCCATCAAAATATTACTGCCAAAACGAAACCAGTGGAGTAATATTAGACTCAATGCTGACTGCAATGATAAATCATTATGTATGATATTTATGCAGAAAATGAAATTATATATATTTTCAGAAGGGCTGTCAAACAATGAAAAACCTGGGAAATCAAGTGTTTTCTTCATCAAATCTAAATGTACAAATTAATCTGGAAAGAGTTTTACCCAGGTACATACCTAGTATATGATACTTGCAGATTCAAGCTCAAATTTAAGAATTAGACTAAGTCATCTTTCCATATTATTTAGTGAAAGTGAATCAGACTCGTCACCTGATGCATACATCATCACCTAGCTAGTTCGAGTCAATAATATAATTAAAATCTAGATGGTCATTCTCACTATGTTACATGAACATCTAAGGGGTCACGTCAGGATGACCTTTTGGATCAACCAATCAAATTACTACTTGCAAAATCTTGGAAGTGAATTTTGTATGTGTAAAATAGCAGGACTAGAGTGCATAGCTTACATAATCTGTCAATCTGTTTCAAGTTATTTCGTCCAATAAAGCATATAGCTGTATACATGCTGTACCAAAATGGTTAGCTTCAGATGTATGATGTGATGAATAGACGAGATGGATGACATCAAAATATTGACAGTTTGACCTGAAAGTGAAATATTGAGATAATTAACAAAGGTCACCAGAATGTGACCCCTTATGCGATGTCGTTAGATGTTCATGTAACATAGTGAGAATGACCATCTAGATTTTTTAATTAGATTGAGTTCGAGTCAGATTGAAAGCAATGTTATATACCATATATTCCTTACTCAAATATTTCTCCAAAGACAAAAGAATTCAGGTTAACTAGCCACAGCATTATAAAGAACTTACCTCCACAATATACTCCATATGTATGATGTTACAGTTGGCCAGTGGGGATGGAGGGATGGGTGGAATGACAAGTCGGTCGCCACTCCAAACATCTGACCCGTGTGGTTCTATTGGACCGTGTTCCACCTTTGCTACATCTCGTTTTTCAAAACGGGTATTGCCATCAGCATAATATCTTAAGTTCTGAAAGTGGAAACAAACATTCAGTATACTACAGATATATACACATTTATAATATAACATACTGTTAATATGATGTAACTGTAAATCACTTGATTTTGCGACCTTTCTTCTTCAGAAATATTCGTGAATACATGATTTCACGAATGCGGATCTAGAAATGACTCAAAATTTGTGAATGATGAGCTTTAAGAGTCATAGATTCTGCAAGACTCTTATATTGGTAACTGTTAGCTTGGCTCCATCCAGGTGTTAATTTCATACAAATAATCATGAAGGATTTGAATTTGCAATTGACTCTCCTCAAATAACGCAAAAATAAATCCCATGGGAAATATACCTGATTCACAGTATCAAGGTTTTCAGCACAGTGACATTCCAAAACATAACAGCAATAAAGACCTGGAGCCAATATGAGAGACCTTATATAATTGTGATAATAAGGCTAATTAGAAACAGATGATTAATTTACACTTAATAACCAACAGGAGGGGAATAGCAAAAATAATTTTGTCCATAAAATTCTAATGAAGTGTTAAAAATTTCCAACAAATTTTACAATAAAATTGATAACTTCTTATCATCTTTAACAATACAATGTCAGTCAATATATGGTTGACAATATGATGTTGACAAAGCTGAGATTATTTTATAAATGTGGGCTGTATTTGCTACAGGACAATAACATGAAATGAAATTTGTCGGGATCGCTAGCTATCGATTACAAATTGACAATTTCCCAATACAATACATTTGACTGTATTCATCACATAGGCAGACCTCAGACTGATAGAACTTGTGCCGGTACATTGTACTTACCATTATAAGTTTGACCCTGGAAGATGAAATTGACCTGTCAGAGTTGTTGACAATCTCTGCATTAATGACAATAGCCTCCCCTGGAACGTAACCAGAACGATCTATTCTGAAGACCGCAGTGACAGGACCAGTTGCACAACACAGACAGCATATCATCTTAGAGTCCTGTAGCTGGGCCGGCATCTGAAGCATGAGAAACACCATTATATATCAGTTATATCTATGTTCAGTTGATGTGTATCCATGCAACTAAATCTGTATCATCAACACACCCAGTTCCCACATAGGAGTTCAATGCATATCGATCACAATCAATTATAGGCTTAAGAGAGTCCTACATATACCACTAGGTATATCCTCTTGAAGCCTAATGAAGCACAAGTCATACAATGTATATCAACAAAGCAGAATCTTTTAGAATCTTTCCATCAGGAGATTCATTTCTCGTAATCAAAGGTTGTACTTACCTGGTAATGCTAGTGCCCTAATGATATGAATTACAGAACAGTTCTGTAAACATGGGCCAAATGAGGCAAAAGTTAACAAATTGAACATTATTGAACATTTCGTACCTATACATACAGTTGTACAAATCCAACCAATCAAAATTACCACTCAGTTGGATGAATTGTCTTTTACAGTTTTGGTTTGGTTTAGTATTATTTAATATCCTATCAACAGCTAAGGTCATTTTAAGATGGTATTATATGTATGCGAGATGCATGTGTATGGTTAATGTTTGTGTGTTTTGGGAGGTTCAGTATGTTCAAGTTTGTCTCCTGGTGATAGCACGGAAATGATGCCAAATTTATAGTGTTACCTCACTGAAGTGCCAGAGACACCAAGGGGTACACTCCACTCGGTCACATCATACGGGCAATCAGAAAACCATTGTCCCACTCCCCAAATGCTGAGCGCTAAGCAGGAGTAGCAAAGACACAATTATGTTTCAGCCAGGGGACAGAACCCAAAGCCTTGCTAACAGGGGTGAAGGCTCAACTAAAGACCAATTGTGAAGCAATGTCAAGTGAGACATTAGGAAGAATATTGTTACTTGATAGAAGAAAAAAAGATAGCATTCAAAATTTAGTCGCCTCTTACAATCATGCAATGAGGGCATATACCGATACAATTCTTACGTCCCTACCTGCAGGGCAGCCAACAGCACCCTATGAATTATATACATGTAACAATGTATGTCATTTACCAGTAACCTGGTGATATTGTAATGCCTCATGTTAACACAGGCAATAGAACACATTATACACTTTTGATGATGTCATAATACATTATTGTAAATTTCAGCAACAATTAAAGCCAACTATAAGACACTAGGAGTACCAGTTTTAGCATTACAATGAAAGCCCTTGTCATACATCAAACAACTCACCGCACAATTAGGATTCAGGTTCAAATCCACATGACTCAGTACTGTAAATGGGTACTGTACTTTGTAGTCCTTCCCTTCACGGTCCACTTTGGCCTTGACATTGTACCTTATGTAACCATAGTAACTCTCAAATGAGGATGGCAGGTTTGGTGGCAAAATGAAATTGACAGGGTAGCTATTGGTTCCTGGCTGCAGAACATAGCCTCCACTTACTGCAATAGGAAATGGAGTAGAGATCTATAATTGGAGTAAAACATTTTCCTTACAAGCTCTGTAAATGTCAAAATTTTTCAGCTGAAGGGAACAAAATTAGATCTCTGTGACTTTGACCTCTGATCTGGTTAAAATGTTTCAGTTGCATTCAGACAATGAGAATAAAATTAAACTAAATTACATCTGTGACAGTAACCTGGTTACCTTGATGTTTAGTCATTCTTTTTTGTTTCAACTCTAAACATGCACTTCAGGATGTAATAACATAATATCTATCAGCTGAGGGAAAGGGAATTTGACCAACATTGCTTCAGAAATATCTACCAGTTAATAATTCTGAATTAAATTTTAACTCTGTAACCTTGACCTTTGAATAGGTGACCGTGTGAATTTTTGTTTTCTTTTGTTTACCATGTTTTACGAGAATATATGAAATTAGCCATTTGTAAAGTGGTTATAATTAGCATTGATAATTCTATTTGTAGTGAAGCTGCGACCTTGACCTTGGAGTTGGATTCTAAAATAGGAAATATACCATAAGCGTGTCAAAGATAGTGATATATTAGTTCTCTACATCTATGTAAACATTTTTCACCTTAATAAATCTTAAGCCCAGTAAAAGAGAGATGATAAGCAGTTGCAATTGCTCACAGGCAGACATGGTAGACAGACCGACAATATATCGTAATACAACCTGTCATAGATACACAGAGGTACATAATGACAACTAGGAACAGCTGTACATATGTTATACATCTGATGCCTGAAATAGAGTATCAACTTTATACATACTGATCCATTGCTCGTGTTCAAAATATTTTTCCTTTGCATCGTATTCCCTTTCTTCCTCTCCGCTACCTTCTTTCCATTCCACTTTGGCTTTTCCCTTATATTTGATTTTGATACCTGTAAATTAATGATGAATCAAAAGTAATGAAACTGCATGCCACTCTGGCTAGAAAAAAATATCATCATTTAATCTAATCAATAAGCATTCTTTAATTTAATTTTTCTTTTTTTTTTCAAATATGTATTGTTCTTCAAATCTTCTAATTACTGTGATACAATATGTATTCATCTGAGTAGCCATGCTCTGATCTGAAATTCATTTCTTCCAAAGTTTAAATTACTATCACAAAGCCTTTAATGTAAATTTATATTACACATAGATTGTCACTGCATGCAATGTACTGATCCCTCCTCTCCTGCTTTCCCCATTCATTGTTGAAAAATTATAAATCAAAATCACTTCAAGTTTAGAATGTGCAGTTTCTTTTACAATTCTCGAAAAAAAACTCATTTTGAAAAATAAAGAATTAGGGCTAGTGTTTTTGTTAGTATAAATACAAGTCAGATACCTTTATAGATTGTAATTCATTTCTCTTGGCATGAATTCGAATGAAGTACGTTTTCTAGGAAATCACTTAAATATAAGTTTTGATAAGGTTGTACACATCAGAGAAGGAATCTGGACTTTTAAGGTCCTTCCTTGAAAATGGTCCAAATAACTTTCAGGGGTGACACAAGTTTTAGAAGCGCAGTATTTATAGAAATATATATGTATGTTTTATATTTATCAACTACTGTCATCTACCTAAAAGCTACATGTAAAATATGTGCCGAAAAACAGTTTAAAACAGCATCCGATGTGCATCCTGAGACAGTGTCTGATGTTCAACTACAATGAGTTGTACTAGTAATACAGAACATGGTGCAGCTCACTTGTATTTTTTTCACTATCTAACCCCTCTTAATCCAGGCCAATTAATAAGACCTCCAGTGGGTGTGGTCAAATCTAATGTTCTAAGATCAGTGTTCAGTCAGCCTGAACGGCCCTAATCAAGATGTGATTCTTTACAGGCATCTGGTTATAATCAGTATTGATAGAACATTTTTTACCACCTACGTGTACTCCTGCAATATCAATGTTGATACAGTAAGATTATGGACTAAAAACGATAATTATAAATACTAATTACCAAGTGCAGACACCAGTGGATTCTTATATCAAAATTGGCGATAGGTCAAGTTTAGTACTGAATAATTAAATTCGTAAACTCATGTACATGTACCACATATAATTATATGTCTTCCAGAGACTACTGTTGCCTTACCAGTTACCACACGCCACACCTATATATCAACAATATATAAACATATCAATGACAGTATGATACTCTGTGTAAACCATGACTTGTTAACATTTACATGGTAGTTTATTCCCGGCTAGCCATGACGTATGAAATCGCCAGTTAGCCTACGGTATAAATACATTATATGTAGGGTGTAGTAAACCCAATGCAATATCACTACATGTGCATCCATAGGTGCTTAGCACGTTTATAAGTCCAAGAGTCTCTATATATTAGTCTATAAACGGTCTTGGACTTATAAACGTGCTAAGCACATCCCTGCCACACCCCTCCAAATTTTGGAATAGGTAACGTTAATATTTTTTGTAGAGTGTAAGATGCATGCACACAGAACCTCTGATTTCCTCTTCATGTTGCGCATGTACTTGCACCACAGCCTCTACCACCTGGCCAGCGTAGAACACGCCATTTGAACTATTTACAAGCTGCAGATCTAATTTCATTTTCAGTTTTGAAATGGTAACATAAGGAGAATGGTCAAATCCCGTTGAGTTCCGGAAATATAGATCCGGTTTACGATTTTTCGGAGTACCTCGGATATATACATGTACATGTAGCTTATAGGGAGAGCAGAAAATGTGAGATGGTGTTCCTGTAACTTGTGTAAGTGCATACGTAATATCACTACATTAGCTATTTCTGCTGATATAGCGTCCAAAATTCAGCAATATTGTTAACACTACCTGTAGCGCATTGAAAGGCAGAGGTCTTAATCTTAACACCGGGGCCACATTGACAGTTGTAGGTCCAGCCTCGTCTGTCAATATACACATCCATATAATCATGCTGATGCACTTGTAACGTTACACTGTATCTGTCGATTTGCATTTATATCGGGGAAAGGCTATAATCTAGCTATTGGATTTTTAACTATGGTTGTTAATCTTATTATAATTACCAGATCACACTGTACACGATTCGACCATATGCCTTGGTGCAATATTGTGTAGTAGGAGTGGAAAAATGCACGGCCAGACCGGGGTTCGAACCCGGGACCTCCGAACATTAGCCGGATGCTCTACCAATTGAGCTACCTGGTCACCGATGATCGACCCTGTCCAGTCCCGCTACACACCTCCCTCCTTTTTTTCAAGTCTTCGCCCTCGAAGACACACGAGACCCTTATACCACCACCGTGGGTATTTTAGTTGGGCGCCAATTTTGTAACAGGAGAGGAGAAAATGTAGCGGCCAGACCGGGGTTCGAACCCGGGACCTTCCGACACTAGCCGGATGCTCTACCAATTCAGCTACCTGGTCACCGATGATCGACCCAGTCCAGTCCGCTACAATTGTATATAATTTCTAAAGATACTACATGTACATGTAGGTACTTTCCCCATGACTGTTATATCGGATAATAATTATTGGTGTAATAGTAAAGGGGAGAGTACCTACGTGTAGAGCCGTAGCTTGTCTTAAAGATAAGCTGAGCGACAGAGACCATATTTTAACACTACATATATGTATGTACAAGCCACACCCATCCATTCACTCCATGTTTTTCTTGAGATTTACCCAAATCTCAACCCAAGACTCATATAACCACCACTGTGGGGTTTCAGTTGACTGCCAATATGAAAGAATGGGAAACACACAGTGCCTGGAGTGCACAGACAGGAATTGAACCTGGGTCTCCAGCATGATAAGCTACGGCTCTATAAAAATGTACCTTCTGATCATGAGCCAAAGAAACAATCTCTGTCAGCTGAGTGACAGAGACCGTATTTAACACAATGTACACTAGATGGTCAAGTGGTACAGTGGTAACACACTTGCGGCTAGGGTTTGGAGTGTCCTGTTCGACCCGGTGGGTTTTCCTGAGGAACTTTGGTTTCAAGTGAAACCCACAGCGAGAACCCTCGCACACTTCCATCTGGGCCAACAAGCTTGATTAATATAACTTGTTTCACAATTGTTGTAAAATAAATAAAGTTTATATTTACTTGTAGGATTCACCAGTTGATGACCCAACTTACAAAAATGAGTGACCTGAAGCCACCTATGTCAACTGTGGGATTGGTGCTATTTATAGCAGCAGGATTTCTGGTAATCATGTAGCCAAATTCATATCTATAAGAGTTAATAAACTTTGTTTCACTCTGTCAGTAAGCTTGATAGCCGATCTGGGCAAAGAATGCCACTATATTAACAATTTATATCAACATTGTGTGTACATGGACATGTACATGTATGTATGTGTATCATAAGATTAAATGCATACATGAACCTGATATATATACATGTATATATGTTATCCCAAATAGAAATATATACCTACAATGCTACTTGTACTTTTGAAACTGATGTAAGTAATATATTCTGTCCAATATTTGCAGTTATTTGTCTTGGCGGCACTTTTGGCAAAACGCCAAATTATGCGATTCAGTCTGAGGTCATCAAGACGACCACACATTTCTATTGGATCAGATGCACCCAAGGTATATCTGAAAACATGCAATATAATATTTTCCCATATAAATTACATGTATTTTAAAGCAAAAATTGATAAAAACATATGATTACCTCCCTTTATGATAATAATTTGATAATTGTTAAGATAAGAATTTCATACAACGCTCATGTATAAACGATTATCTACATAATAGATAATGAAGAGTAATTTTGTTGCAGATAATGAAATTCATTGAGATGTTTTAGTTTGGTAATGGTTACCGTATTATGCTTTATATTCACCATGCAGACTCGAAAGAATGAAGATAGTTTCAGCTACCTGTACAAAATTTTCTGCATCAAATTATCATAATACATGTACATTTTTAATGTGTTTGTTTTAGAAAATGAGGAAGAGTATACTAGAATGTCTGGATCGTGTGTGTAAAATCAGACACGAACCAGTACTTCTGAATGCCAAGGTCCTTCAGACAGCAACAGCAGGTTAGCGTTCATGTCTACAATCTGTTAAATGGCTGTGGGCGGGTCCTTTTCTTTATGCATGTGTAATTCAAAAGAAATATATATATGAAATTAGTTAACCAGTATTTTCATTAATTGATACATCTGTAAAGAGTACAAAAATAACAAATACATTGTACATGTACATAGATTGTGAATTATGTTATAAATTTAACTATAGTATTTCACATTATTTAGTAATTCAACTGTATAAGAATTTTTTAATGTTATATATATGTATATATAAATATACATGCATGTGTATCTTATTTTTTTCAGTACCAAATTCATACTACTACAGAATGAAGGCATTGGATTCATTTTCAAAATTTGGTAGGTATACATGTTTGGTGTTTCCTTTTTTTCATAAAATTAATTTAAAGTAAATACATGTACTTGTTGTCATTATTTTACTTAAACTTACATTCCATTTCTGTCTAAATGAGTAACAACCTGTGTCCTGTTTGGACCAAAGGCATTTTAAAGAAAAAGCATCAGAATAAATCTGTTGGTAATGTTCAAAAATATTTCTGAACTCATATATAACTATCTAACATTCATGCACAGTTGTTTGATTTAACAAATGTGTATAAATTATTTTTATGATTTTGGTTCACAAGATGAAGTCCTGATATCGGAAGAGCCACAATCAGAGGGCCGACACCCAAATAAGACGGTGAGACACTACCTACTTGGCCTGTACCCTGACTATCTCGGATCTTCATCTACAGACCTGATCCATCAATTTGCTGATGCTTATGAACATGCACGACATGATCCAGCTGTAAGTTCTATTGAATACTCTTATCACGGAAATTGTTGTATATATAGGTACAGATACCGGCTATCCATAAACACATTTCTCCTGTACAGAATATATATACATTATATATTAAAGCCTCTCTATGTTTTTGTTTATAGATATAAAAGATATCAAGCTAAATTTCATAATCCCTTATGGATTTATCTTCATTTAATTCCCTTCAAATCTGCTCAGTGATGTGAACAATTCATAAATAAACTATGTATTTAACTTTTAAAACAGATCATTTAATTCCCTTCAAATCTGCTCAGTGATGTGAACAATTCATAAATAAACTATGTATTTAACTTCTAAAAATAGAACGGGAACCAACCCTGTGTGCGCAGATTAACAGCCCAGATGATAAACAGAAAAGCATGAGTTTGTTTATTAAATTCTGAGAAGTTTCACTTCCATTTCATATTGGCTCTTCCCGTTTATTTTTTTTTGACAACAGTCTCACATTGACTCTGTAAGTTGTAGATGATATGTTATGTTATTGTCCGTTCCTTTTCTTCACCTTCGTGGAAGCAACCAGTACATCCGATCAACTTCAGTCTTCTGATGCTTGGCTTTGATCGCCAGTCCCCCATTCTTATAAACAAACCACTTTGCGCATGCGTGTATGACATATTTCCACAGCTCATTTACAGATTCCCTGTAATCGGTGAACAGTTTCCTGGTTTTCTTTCCAATTATGAAGAACGTTAACTACAGCATTGATTCTCAAATTGTATCATAACTAGTGTACATGTATATATTCTATCATTTGACATATTTTGATTTTTTTTTCTAAATCCATATTCAATTACAAAAACATAAAAGAGGCTTTAAAATAATATTGAAATATGCCTTAACTAAATTTACTTCAAAAATAGATTCCATAATAAAAAAAACCCTGATGAACACCAGTCGGAATTAAAATTGCTCCTCATGCTTAAATTTTTTGTTTCTCTTGCAAATTTATTCATTCGTAGTACATGTAGTTGTCTCTCCTACTATGATGTTTATATACCTGTATATTTCAGGAGTTCGGGGAAGTCCAGTATAAACACTACCAGGGACTCCTTGATGAATTGATAACAAGGTATGTATCATACAGTACAATGACATCAATGTTTGTATAAATTAACTGTGATTTCTTGTGGGAAAATATTTTTGGTTGATATGAAATTCACTTATAATTTCTTTAGTTCACTTACTTCCTGCAATGAAATTATAAAGGTTTGCTTAAAAACTGCAAGAAACATACATATTGTTTTGTATTAGACTTTTTGTTTCCATGTATCAGTATGCCCTATCTTATCACAGGTGTGCAGTTGACACCATGTGATCAGTGACGCGATGTTGATAGAATTATTCTTTGACAAATATTGCACTATTGCCTGACTGTTTTATAAGAAACCAGAAATAAGCACCTTTTAAATCCATTCTTCTTTTGACTAACATATTTGTTATATTATAAGCAAACAAATATTTTTTCTACAGCTTGAGGAACACTGCAGCGAAGCGACCAGGTGTGGTTTTCGGCAAGAATTTAGGAATGGATACCCAAGTCATATACAAACCTGAAAAGGGCAACACTCAAACCAAGACCATGCCGCAGGGTCAAGACCCAAAGGACTCAAGTCCTGACAAAGACATGTGTGGCAAGTTGGATATGCGGCATCGAACAAGGGCGGGTAGTAGTGCCCAGTCCAGCTTCATGGACAGTGGTCATTCCAGTCATCAGAGCACAACAAGTGCAGAAAGCTTTATCCCACATGCAGAGAGCCCAGAGCGTATCGTGTTGCTGGACTTTGATAAGAAAAGCCACTATGTCTGAAAAGGTATAAGTAATGGGAGGGAGCATATGTGATGAATGATATGAGAGAAAATGAAATGTTAATGAAAAAAGGATACCTATGAATGAGAATGTGATACAGATTGTAATATTGAATGGAGTATGATGGATCAATTGTAATATTGAATGGAGTATGATGGATCAATTGTAATATTGAATGGAGTATGATGGATCATTGGTAATACTGAATGGAGTAGGATGGATCATTTGTAATATTGAATGGAGTATGATGGATCATTGGTAATATTGAATGGATGATGATGGATCATTTGTAATATTAAATGGAGTATGATGGATCATTTGTAATTTTGAATGGAATATGAGAGAATATGGTTGTTCTTTCAAGATATTGTTTATATGCATGTGAGTGATTGGTCAAGAATCTCAGTGATGTATTGTTGATATTATGTAATTTAAATTATTTGAAATATGATAGGTTTGTATTTCTGTTGTTATTTTCTTTTTGTTTTGCTATAAAATTAAATGCAGAATATATTTTTATGACTTGTGTTGATTTTTTCATCAAAAAGGGAATATGGCTTAGCTATTGCATTATGGTTTTGCAAAGCATCAAAAGGGCGAACAGTAGAATTATAGTAAATTAAACATTACTACCTGCTTGATTGATCATAGGGATAGATCATGAACAATCTGTATCATGGAACAGGCAGAAAATAAGCAATAGTGATGTTTTCATTTTGAAACTTAATGAGCTATTACAAAATATGTATAAGATACATTTTTGATATCTACAGGATGAGTTTATTTATAGCATTTCATACACATGGAAATAGGCAAAACAATCATTTCATGACTTGAGGCATCCTAAAAAACAAAAAAATACATGTAGGTCGAAGGAAATGTCAAAATAGGGATGGGTAGCAAAAGACCCATAATTCAATGAATTTGAGAAATCGCCTTGCCTCTGTGGTCCGTCGCCCATCCCTCCCTCCGTCTGTCCGTCCGTAAAACAATTCTTGTTATCGCTTTTCCCCCAGAAAGTACTGAAGGGATCATTACAAAATTTCAAATGCACCTTCCTCCTAGTTCCTAGTTGTGCATATTTTATTTTGAGAGCGATCGGAAAACAACATGGCGGACAGTTGGCAATCTTGGATTTTGAAGTTTGTTATCGCTAGATCTCAGAAAGTGCTGAAGGGATCTTTCTCAAATTTCACATGCAGTTTTCCATTGGTCCCTTGTTGTGCATATTCCATTTTTGAGATCTCAGAAAGTGCTGAAGGGATCTTTCTCAAATTTCACATGCAGTTTTCCATTGGTCCCTTGTTGTGCATATTCCATTTTTGGAGTGATCAGAGAAGAACATTGCCGACAGGCAGCCATTTTGGATTTTGACAGTTGAAGTTTGTTATCGCTATTTCTCAGAAAGTACCATAGGGATCTTTCTGAAATTTCATATGTAGGTTCCCCTTGGTCCTTAGTTATGCATATTGCATTTTGGAACCAATCTGAAAACAACATGGCCGACAGACAGCCATCTTGGATTTTGACAATTGAAGTTTTTATCGCTATTTTACAGAATGTACTGAAGGGGTGTTTCTAAAATTTCATATGTAGGTTCCCCTTGGTCCTCGTATTGCATTTAGGGACCAATCTGAAAACAACATGGTCAACAGACAGCCATTATCGCTAAATCCCAAATTTCATATACAATTGTATACGATCTGACATGGAACCTATGAAGATCATTTAATTGTGGGCGCAAAAATCCCTCTGGGATATCTTGTTATTATTGTATAACATCTGTGTCAAAGTGTTCAGTGAAGGTTTCTTCATTGATCTACAGTTAATTCAGACCATTCATTGTTATCATTACTTTTTGTCAGGTCTATCCCTGGTTTGGTTTGAAATCCAAGACAACCACCATGGCAGCCATCTTAAAAACTCATTTTAATATTCTCTAGTTCCACTGGTGTCATTTAGCTATTGCATTGTTGGGATTTTAAGGAAGGGGAAGGGGGGCAACAAAGTGTTATTTTTTTTTTACCTTGTACAGTTTTTGACATGGCAACCATGGTGGCCATTTTGTAACATGGTTGCACCAGTGGGATTCAGCTCAAACGTAATTACAACAACTTCGTGTTGACCCAGTGTTTTTATTTTTCAAGTTGGTGTCATAAAAACTTTGATTCGGCAGCCATAGGGGCCCATTTTGTGACATGGTTTTCCTGAACACACCCATTTCAAACTTCTCAAGTTTCAACAGTTGGATTCAATTCAAACTTGCCTACAATGATTGAGATGGTCCTAACCAAATGTTGTTATTTTTTGGGTCAGTTCGAAATCGAAGATGGCAGCCCTCTTGAAAAAACATTTTAGACTGTGCCCAAACTCCAACCATAGGATTCAGCTCAATCTTGCCTGAGATCAAGAAATGGTTCTGACAAACTACTAGTGTTGCTATTTTTTGGGTTGGTCAGCAATCTAAGATGGCCGCCTTGGCCAACAGTACTACTATACTTGCTACCGAATATGTAGACTACAATAGTATGTAGGTCTTGAAAGGCCGATAACCATTAAGGCCCATGGACCTCTTGTTTTGTCTGGGACTTCAATAACTTTTCTTGTTCAATTGTTTTCGGTAAAAGTTTTTTTTTATTTGGTGCAAATTTCTTCAGTGGTCTTCAGTTCATTCAGAACGTGTTATTGTCATATTTGAAGTTCATCTGGGGTCTAACAAGAACAATATCGGATTTAATCTTTGGAAGCGATTTCTATTTTTTTTTTTAAATGATTGTAACCCGTTTTGGACTTGAATAGTGTCAAACGGGCGTATTATGCATCTAATTACGGTGCTTTTTTAAGCAGGTAAACCTTTGGGATCGAAAAGTCCACTACCAGTGTCTGCTACCTGCAATCACAAAGGACTATTCAAATATACACACTATATTAGGATCATTCAAATAAAACTGAGAGAATTAACTGAATCATACAGCTGGTTCCTCCTCCTAGGACTCGTCTGTGATGCTAATGGTAACTACATCATACATATATGTATCTGTTTCTTCCTCCTAGGACTCGTCAGTCATGCTAATGCTAACTGAATTATACAGCTGTTTCTTCCTTCTAGGACTCGTCAGTGATGCTAATATATCCTATAAAGTATTGCATAATTTCTAATATGTTTGTATTGTATGAATATGCATGTTTCACGTCATATTGTTCATTTGCCCCTTCGTGGGCCCACTTTATGGTTTAATAAAAAATTGAATTTGAATTTGAATTTGAAGTATATTGATACAGTACATAGAAGGCGAACAAGCTAGTGGCATGTCAAAATCGTGATAGGGAGGTGAGACACACAATATAATTAATTGAATTTCATAATGTTCCATATTTTATTTAAGAAGAACGTTAATTACAGTATATGTGTATTTAATCTAAACCAGTTCACTACATTTATGTATATATGTAAATAAATTAAAACGGGACGTGAAGGTTAAGATAAACCTCCGGGACTGAAAAGTCTACCGCCTGCAGACTGAAAGTAATGTACACAAGTCACAATTATAAGCTATTAAAAAGAAGAAAAATCACGATTTTGAAGGGTCCCCATTCGGTGGGATCATAGACACTTGTATCTGGTAATTAACACAAGAGTTAAACTTATCCTCGATCTGTATATAGTACATTAATTATCAGATACAGGTGCCGATGGTGGGATGAAGCATATATCGAGTTGTTCAATGTTTCCTAAACGGGGGTCCTGGAGGAAATCACACATATACGTTAACGGTTCCAACTAGGATTCCTCGCGATCAGCCACACCTCTTGCAACATGCCGTTAGGTAAAGTTCCTCGATCCAGCGGCAATCGAAATTTATAGTGTTCACGAATATGAACAACGAATAGACTAACATCGCTGCATGAGGCCTATCCAATTTCCACTGTAATTTAGATAACTTAAGACGTTTGTTTTCCTCTTAATTGTCCTGTTTTTCTTGTTGCCAGTTCAGTACGTGCTTCTGAAGGTCGTTGAGAGGGCCGCAGCAGTGATATGAGCAACTCTTTCTTCAAAGATGGTACTAGTATGCAAACGGATTGGTGTGGCATGAAAGCAAAAGAGGAGGCATAATATAATCTGATCTGGTAAGGGAAAGTATTCAATATACTTCTCTTCTTTGGAAGGTGAATAAGACCCTTTGTTTAAATCAAAGTCATGAGGCAACAGGTGAAACGTCTTCAACGTAGAAACATTATACTATATATAAGCCCTTAGCATCACTGACGAGTCATGGAAGGAGGAGAGGCTGTATGATGCAGTTGAATTCAGTTTTGGCTCTACTTTAATTCACAGATTCAATCATTGTGGATGCATGGTTTAGTCAATTTTATGCTCACCTGCAGGAATCAGAACATCTGCATGAAGTTGATACTTGGGACAGATTCTGGAAGAGTAGATAGCCTGTGGCATGTATACTTGGTATTGAGAACGAATTTGAAGTTGCGAATCAAGTGGGGAGCTTTGACCTTTACACCTACATCAAATTCATTTGTATTCAGAGTCTTATAAACTGGTTGTAATGAACATAAAACATGCCCAACATGAATAATGTAAAATATGAGATACTCAGGATAACTCGACATAAAATGTCGGAAGATTGTATTTAAGACACAAGGCATTAGCACCTTTCAATATACCAATTAATAGTTAGATACAGTAGAGCTAATACTGAATTGAACCGCATCATGCCGCTGTTTTGTCCTACTCAGCCTCGCCAGTGAAGCAAACGGCCTGAAGTGTTGATACCTAGAAGGCAACCGTATCACTATTCAAGACATAAGACACATACAGGTAACGGCAAATCTAGAGTGAATAAAAACAGCAGTTTTTTAGAGGCCGAGACTAGTCTAATGTCCATCCTGTTACACCAGATCTATTTCTTATTCTAAGTATCAACTTCACATACATATTTGCTGTTCTAGGGTGTGTCACTTTTGTATCAAGATTCTCAATGTTCCTGGTGAGTATTGAATAAACTGATTAATACAATTGTTTAGCTTTCAATCCGATTTCAATATGTACATGTATTATATATATATATATATATATATATTGCAACATTGTTGGAATACTGAATAAAATATGGTTTAACCTGCTTACTTCAGTGATATATTAAAATATTCCAGAAATGGAGGGTGGGAAGGAGGGGGGGGGGGGGGGGGGGGGGGGGGGGGGGTGTGTGGCTGTGTCATTGTAGTTGAATGAATCGTGAGTGATGCTAGGGACCAAACGATAAAGAAAGAACTGAAAACCCCTATATAAACGTTGAAATATAGAAGAGCTGTATCACATGTGTTTTGATATTGGTAAACTTAAAAAAAGAAGTGCTTCCACTTTTCGAAAGAATGTACCATTCAACAATCTCTGGGTATGTGAGTGAATTTGTATTGTGTATTGTATCACATGCAATGTTTTGTTTCTGGTCTTACGTAAATGGATATTAGTTTGAGTATTAGTGTACAAACTGTTACCTTAACGTAGGACTTATTGCACGTATATCAATTGCAATATTAGAAACCAGAAAAAATATTATAGTTTGTTTGGTCTAGCGAAATTTAGCGCGCTAAGCACACAAATATGAATCTTATCGGTTTTGTGTTATTTAAGGCTTTGTTATTCATAGGGTTTTCTCCTGATATATTCGTATTTTTCCAAACAATACAAATTTAGTTCAGATTTTTTTTCTGATTTGATGACAAAAATGATAATTTGTGTTTATGTTTAACTCGCCTGATACGAGTATCGCTCAGTTACAATTTAACACTATCCCCCTGAGTAAATGCCATTCCACCTCCAAACTTGATATTGGTGTGATTTTTTTTTATCTTTTAACTAACTGATGAGACCCAGATGGACGAATCAGCTGTGTCATGTTTTTATTTACTGAGCATATTCGTAAGTATGTATACACTTTCGACATTGAACATCTTATCTCGAGATTATACCACCGCAAACATTTTATATAAATTGGCCAATTACATGGCTAGTTTCATCTGGAATGAATTGGGCTACTATTGACCTATGTTAATAAATACATCTTTCAATAGCTTTGACATAAATTTTGCCAGAAAAATTACAAGACGAATGGGTACAGGTTATGCGAACTTTATCACACTCAGTGCTCCAAATTAAACATTATTTACAATGATGGGGGAAATGGGTAACACAATCAATGTAATACAATCATAACATAACATTAACAGGAACCAGGAACTGAAATAAGGAAATATAATTTGTCAAACCAACCGCTGGTCTTTGTAAATTTTTACACATTATTTCAAATTATTGCATTTTGACAGATTCGAAATGCCAAATAGTAATATATCTTAAGATAACTTATTAACGTTTTTGAAACAATTCAGACCTCTAATGTATATAACATTCAAAAGGAAATAAACTTATAAAGGCGGGGCTATCAGCTATAGACATTATAGTTCGCCTATAATGTCTATAGCTGATAGCCCCGCCTTTATAAGTGATGATGTAGGGATCGAGCCCCCTAAATGTCTCCTATGTTAATGTTTATATTGATTCCTCCTCTGGTTTTACCAGAACCATTTTCAAGATCTAAATTCTTTCCTCAAAACTTTAAAATTTAAATGAACAAATCGACAAGCTTGCATTTCACACTCAATTACGAATTTTTGCCATATTTTGTATTTAGCTGTTTTGTGCCACACCTTAACTTGCTAGGATAACTTTTCAATACTACTGTTATTAATAAAATTGCTAATAAAGTTAAATTGAACTTAACATATCATTTAAAATGGATTGCATAAAAAACTGCTATTAATTTAGAAGACGGGTAAGCTTCTTCGTATTAACTATTGTATTTCGCTATGGCTTCCGCAATAATTGATCACAAATGCACATAATTACCATGATTTAGCATGTTTTCTAAATACGATCTTAAACAGCATACACACATGTATTAGATGTCCTGGTATTGAATGCTCTTAGTGTATATTTCACCTCGTTACAAAACACGCAGTCGCTTTTCTTTGTGTACCATTAACACAGTTCCACATGACCGACTCTGAACCACAACACATATGGATCCACATTCAAAACAGAGTTACAGGCCTTGGGGAAACAAAGGCAAACAAGATCACATGAACTAAGAATCTTCTTCCTTACTTCTGTATTCAGCAAACGTCCTTGTTATTCAACATGGAGTCTAAGTGACTTGGATTATCTGCTGTTGCCATAGAAACCATACGTATAAATAATGGAATGACAGTGTATAGGTAAGGGGATTTATGTTCTTATACATTGTGTTACATTTGTATGATAATGGGTTAAATTCGATCTGTTTATTTTGTTTTATATCACAGGATATTTTGGTGGAGGTAGGAACTTAATGATATTTGACCTGATTGAAGACATATGTTATGCATACTGGTGTATATAGCATTTTATATTAAGGAATACATAACATATTACAAATCACTTCCTGGTAGAAGTGTCTTAATAAGGGTATCACGATTATTAGGTATCGTTAAAACGCGTTATTCGGTTTCTATACTATATTACTATCATAGTACACGGATAAAGTTGCACACAACAGCATACGACCCCATCCTCTCTCCACCAGACTCATTGTTAGATGCTCCTGTGTTACAAATAGAGTGTGTTGGTGGGTGTGGCATCTTACAGACAAACATGAAATCGCAGACATGAGTGTTAACTTTATCTAAGTATATGTCGTTTACTCTCACAGCGCGCTTACTTGGGTAAAAATAGGGTATTTATTTTGATTGTATGTGCTTGTCGTAATGCACCAACATGTCTAAACAAAATGCATTTAGACAGGCAGACATTGCTGATGTACAGCAGAGTATAACGATTCTAAAATGAAAACTCAGAATCAGATGAAATTCAAAATCACCATTACTTAGCTTCAAATCTTAGAGAAGATGAATTATGTTGTTAAAATTAGTTTTTATGCTTTTGGAAACCAACTATGTTATATTTCTTAAGGAAATGTCTCCCTTCAATTTCAACTACACTGCTGATATGATATGCGATATGTTAGTTGCATTTAATACAGCAGTTTCACAGAGATTATGATGTGTTTCTGCATAATTTTATGTTTAAAGAGATGAGTTTCTATATTAGATTTCATTTATATTTCAGATTAAAAAGAAGCTATGGCGAATAACAATCCATTTAAAAACATATTCAAACTGATTAACCAGAGGACTCCTGAGACCATAGCATGTGGTACAAGTGATCTCCACAAGGCTGCTACTTCCGGTGACATCAGCTTGCTACAAAAAAGTCTAAAAGAGGATGATGTGGACATCAATCTTGAGGATGAACTTGGGAATACTCCATTGTACATGGCAACACTTAAAAGTCACAGAACAGCAGTGGACATGTTATTACAGAAAGGCGCTTCCGTGAATGACACAAGCTGCAGCCCTATGCATTACGCTAGAGATATCCACATTGCAAAGTTACTAGTTGAGGCTGGTGGGAGACTTGGGGACAGGGATTCCCAAGGAAACACACCACTACACCGAGCAGTCTCAAGGGAAGACTTCGATCTCGTATTATATTTCCTTCAGGTGGGAGCCGACACAAATGCACGGAATTCAGAAGGAAATACTCCTCTTCACAACGCTTGCCAGTCAAAGATAGATGGCCCCATCTGCGAGTTGATAACGCGGCTAATTTCCGCAGGAGCGACAGTAAATGAGAAAGATAAAGCCGGAAAAACCCCACTTCATCATGCATGTGAAAGTATATCAATGTTTTATTCCATAGCTATCCTCATAAAGCATGGAGCTGAATTAGTCACGCATGATAGGAAAGGATATTGTCCTTTACATTACCTGATTGATACATTTCTGTCTTCAGATATAGACGGAGAGACTGAGTTTGTCGACAAACTTGATATTTTATTGACAAGCCCAGAAACCATCAATGTCGCAACTAAGACGGGATTATCCCCAGTTCATATTGCAGCATCAAACGGACTTTGCATTGTACTAAAGTACTTGGTACAGAAAGGATGTGACATTCGATGTAAAGATGGCCGAGGGAAAAGTGCTCTCCATGTTGTATCATCAGTAAAAGAAGCCAGGAACAGCATTGACACGACACAGACTCTGATATTATGTGGCAGCGATATCAACTGCTGTGATTTTTGGGGATCTACTCCACTACACGAAGCTGTTGCAAATGATAAGCTTGATGTTGTAGAGGTTCTTGTTGATAACGGTGCTGACATAAAGCTCCGTGATAAAAATGGATCAACCCCCTTACATTTAGCTGCAGCAAGCTGTTCTGATGCAGTCTCTCTTCTTCTCGGCAAAGGCGCACCTGTGAATGCTACAAACAAGTATATGTCAACACCATTGCATTTTGCAGCATGGGCCGATTCAGGGCATGCAGCAGAAACTCTGATTAATCACGATGCAGATCTAGAATTGAAGGATTTGTCAGGATCTACTCCTCATGACACAGCCGTCTTCACATGCTCCGAAGTTGCTGGGAGACTTGAAAGTGGCAAAAGTTCAGTGAAAGCTTTTTCAGATTTTGCAAATAAATTGCTTAATAAACAAGAATTCGATGATCTTGTTTGTAAAGATACAAACATTGCAAGATCCGACCACGATGCCATTCATTTCTGTAATAGAGTTTTTCAAACCGCTGGTGTAGGACAAGTCATATTTCAAGACGAAGCTGGAGATATACAAACTGCTGTAGAAAGTGTTGCAGAGAATATTGTACAAAAGCTAGCTGAGCTGGAACCAAACTTCAAAGCAACATTGCTTCGTGCAGGAAGCTCTTCTGAAGGTACAAAAACAAAATTTCCGAACGAGTTCGATTTCATGTTTTGTTTAGAGGAATTCAGCGAAAATACATATCCAAAACAGGAAGGAGATGAAACCAAAATGATAGGATCTGCACCTTTGTCAAAGAAGACTTCTACTGGTGGTCGATTAGTGGATTTGGCAGAAGACAAAGAACTTCACGAAACACATATTATCATTTCTGATTACACCAAGATTTACGTGAAAGATGATGCTGACGCAGAACCTTTTTTGGACCTAAGTGAGCGGGATTCAAGACTGATTCCATGCTACATGATGTATCACCGGTTTAGTCAATTACTGACGAGGGTTCTTCTGAGTGACAGTTTCCCAAAACACCCAAACCTTCTGATCCATGAGGTAACTGTTGAACCTGCACTATCCTTGCAGTGGCGAGGTAGTCTTTACAAGATGATGGACATCAACATTGATCTTGTCCCTGCTATCCGTCTCCCCTGTTGGCCAGAGAAAATCCAACGGGATTACAAACTCCTAACCCCAGATATTCTTAGGATTCCGGGCATGGCAGTGCCCAAGATAGCTGGTGATGTGCTTGAAGATCTCTGGCGCTGTTCTATGTCATTACAGGAAACTGCAATATTCCGAAAGTTACATCCCCGCGTAAGGAACAGCTATACAACTGCAAAATCTTTGCTCAATTCCAAAGTTGTATGTCCCATAGCAATAGAAGAAGAAACGGAAGAAACTGCGTTCATTAGAAAATTTGCAAACATGCCATCAATGGGTGATTCTGAAGAAGCTATGTTTATTACACAGGCAGAAAGTGCCATTCCATCATATTTTCTGAAAATGATGTTCTTGTTTTCTCTTGAAGACAGAGTACAAAGAGAAGGACTAGGAAGTGTTTATGATGTCGATTCGCAAAGCAAAGCATCGAGCATTTCCCAAGCTGAAGAATGTGGAACCCTCGCTGCCGATACGAAACATGATGCTAATCCTGATTCATACAGTCCGCCTACAAAACGTAAGAGATCCTCATATTCATATGGACCAGCTGAGGTCCGAAATGTACAGCCAAATGTAGGAGACATTGATATCGATCTAGTGCGTGACATCTATCGTAGATGTGAAGAATGTCTCTCTCAGGGAAAAGTTCCGTCATTCTTCAATCCGAAACAAGACGTTCTTGGTTCCAGAGGGGAAGGGCAAAAACTTGAACTAGCTCTTAATTATGCTAGGTTCATCTATAAATTGTTACAGGATTAACGAAATCCTAGTACAATCTACTAGTGAGCCATTTAATACTTTACACTCGTTTTTTTATCGATACCTCAGTATCCAGTATCCAAGGTTTCGTCCGTTTATCCCGACCATCTGTCTGTGGCATGGTTCCGAACACAGTGGAGATGATAGCAGTGATATGCAATGATAACTGAACCTATCAACAAACAAAATGGTGTACAAATTGATGAAGATCAAAATCTTAGCAAAAAATTTTGAGTCATAATGGAAAGAGTTTTTACCGAGCAATTTCATTAAATCTCCAAATCAAAGAATATCTTAACTAAGTCGAATGTGAGTTTGAATGATGCAAGAATTAGAGAACTGCACGTAGTTCAACTGATTTCACGAGGAAAACTTTTATGTGTTATCCGGACTAATCGCCGAAAGTATGCCACGCATGCATCCCCATTTTGATAAAAGGAACGATAATGATGTTTTTTTTTCATTGAAGTATTGGAATTCTTTGACACCGAGTTACAGTAGATATTGTTCTGAGAAGCTTGAAATCAGCTGATACGAACAAGTGTTAGTTATCGGGACAAGATAAAAATTCTTTGCGAGAAGTGTCAGTGCTTTACTTTTTGACAGTCGTAGCCTGGCGCTAGCAATACCAGTTTGTCAGGTATTTGTTTCGGGTACATGTTAGTGTAGAAAATGAATATGAGCTTATTGTATATAATCTTGCAATTGTGTATTAAAGGAATTTAAATTAAATGTGTTAGCAAAACTGTTTGATAGAGATGCCATTGTTTTTACAAGAAAAAGTGACATTTTATCATAGATTTTTTTTTACACACATGTATTGACTTTTACCGCTTCACCAAACTTAACACGCATGTAAACATGAACTTTTTTACCTTTTCACTAGACGTAACACACATATGTAGACATTGACGTTTTACCTCTTCACTAAACTTAACACACATGTGTAGACATGGGCTTCAGCAAAGAGGAAATTAATCATTCAGTCTGTTTTCCGATCAATCAAAATCAACAGCTGATTAACGATACACGAACCACGTGCGCTGTTGTTGTTATTATAGTAATTATTCAGCATGGTCCTATATATGGTTTCATCAGCGTTCCTGTCGAGGTCAGGACCTGCATGTGTGCTTTAACGCAATCATGGCCTGGCTAAAATGGCACCAAATATTACAATGGTAATGTAATTAATCTACCAATATTTCAAAACGTGACTCATGATATACATGTATATCTGCCCATGTGAAATACACTTTTTGAATTAAAAAGGTATATATATATATAATATGCGTTTATTCTTTTTCATATGTAAATCAATGAGAAAATGTCATAATGTTTTCCCATTCAGCTGTTTAATAAATATACGTTTAGATAATAATGGCTTAATTATTTCTGTTATTTATTCAGCACTAGACAAAGGTAAAGAAATTCGAATGATCTTTTGTGATATTAGTAAGGCATTCGATCGAGTTTGGCATACGGGTCTACTTTCCAAATTACGCAAAATAGGCATCGGTGGAAGATTTTGATCATGGATTCAAAGTTATTTAAATAATAGGAAGCAAAGAGTTGTTGTTAATAGTAAGACTTCCGAATGGATGGAAATTAGTGCTGGGGTTCCCCAGGGGTCAATATTAGGCCCTCTATTGTTTTTGATTTTTATTAATGATATTGTTGAAGGCATCAACACCAAAATAAAATTATTTGCAGACGACACTTCTCTTTATGCTATAGTAGATACTCCCACTCACTGTGCTGATATGTTAAATGACTGTTTAAGGAAAATACATGAATGGTCTGAACAGTGGTTGGTTAAGTTTAACCCAGAAAAAACCGAATCTCGTTTAGTGAGCAGGAAAATTAATAAACCCCGTCACCCTACATTATTCATGAATAACGTTCCTGTTAGTGAGGTCAAACATCATAAACATATAGGCTATTCCTCTCCCATGACGGTACTTGGTCTGAACATATAAATTATATGATTAAAAAAGCATCAAATAAACTAGCCATATTGAGACGTTTCAGATTTAAAATAGATAGGAATTCACTTCAAACCTTATACTTCTCCTTTATCAGGCCCATACTAGAATATGGGGATATCGTCTGGGATAATCTTACTATTCAACAGTGTCAATCTCTAGAAAATATTCAACTGGAAGCTGCAAGAATTATAACGGGTGGGACCAAACTTACAAGCCATGCTAAATTATATGAAGAAACTGGGTGGGACACTCTACAATATCGCCGTAAAGTGAAGAAAATTGTTCAGGTACACAAAATGATTTTTGACCTCACTCCCCCATACCTGTCTAATTTACTCCCTCAACGCAGAATGGACGTTCATCAATATAACACACGCGACGCTGATAACTTAAATAATGTATTCTGTAAAACGAACTTCTATAAAAACTCTTTTCTCCCTTCTTCTATTGATCTGTGGAACTCACTACCCCCAGATATTAAAAATAGCCCCTCCCTTAGTAACCTGAAAAAATACCTACACATACACTCACCGACAGTCCCTCCTTACTATAGTTATGGGAAACGTTCTGATCAGGTTCATCATGCTAGATTGAGGATGAATTGCAGCTCTCTAAATGCCCATCTATTTAGTCGTAATCTTATCGACAGCCCTGTATGTTCATGTAGACAAGCGTATGAAACCACTGAACACTTTCTATTGTCTTGTCCAAACTATACCATTGTAAGAAACGAATGTTTTGTAGATCTACCAATAGACTACACTTTTGATATGCTTCTATACGGAAATCCAAATCTATCGATTACAGAGAATGAAAATATTTTCCATTGCATCCAACTTTATATTTTAAAAACCAAACGTTTTTTAAATTAATAGTGCCATTTTACGAGTCCCAAGAGGTCACTAGTGCTGTATATTTACATTATATCACTATGTTTTATTATGTCATTATGCTTATGTAGTACCTATAGTATCACTAGGTCCCATTACATATCTCTCTCTCTCTCTCTCTCTCTCTCTCTCTCTCTCTCTCTCTCTCTCTCTCTCTCTCTCTCTCATCAATAGTTTTGTTTTTAAGTTATACTATTTGACTAATAAATGGCTATACAGTGTTGTCACCCGCCAATCTATTATTTAAGGAGACAGATTTAAATAAGTATTTTCATACTTTTTTCTGAATCCTTTTATTATTATGTATCATATATATGACATGTAAATATTGAATAAAATATTGTTTAAACTAATTATTTCTGTCACTTTCCCATCGTATTACAGACCTCTTATCTGAATTGTAGTTACCTCCCTTGAATCACAGACCCGGAAATGCTAGTGTGCGTCACACGTGTCGGTTTGTAAACAAAACTGTGTAGCATTTGGCAGGAGATTGAAAGCTGGTGGAGGATATACAACATGGATGCAGAGCTAGCGGGTCGTGTACAGGAGGGGGACATCGTAATATTGGACGTAGGGGACGGGACGTCGGCAGTCGTACATTTACACGGTGAGGATTTCTCACTTCCATATAAAATCGCGGGTTGGGGAACTAGAGCAACTGGTGTGACATATGCATTAAAACTATATAACTACAGTAATATGAAAGATTAAATTGTTTTGGTTTATAATATAATATTAGTAGATGTCACACTATGATTAGAGAATAATATTGTGCTCTTTATTACCGAACAAACGTTTATGATGCGACCTTTTTTAAGATTTTAACTATAAATCAGATTTAATGCCATACTTGATTAGCTTTGTTGGAGAACGTTCTTGTTGGAAAAAATGTTTCGAAATCTGTGTGAGCAAAAGTTTTCAGTAAAAGATAAAGCAGTCTTATTATAATTCACTAAATAAATCACGTTGAGGGTTACATTGTGTGCCCAGTGCTTTCATTGCATAAAACACACCACAACTACCGGTGTAATATAACCATACAAACCTTCAAAAACAACTATTAGATTACATGTACATACATTCTTCACGTTTACGTATGTGCGTTGGGGCGTGTTGGTCATATTTACTCTGTTTAATGAACTCTCAAGATCAGTCACTGTATCTACATATTTGGTATCGTGCTTGAATGTATTAAATGACAGTGTAAGTAGTTCTACGTCAGATGTTGAGCTACATGTTGGAACATTTGTGTATGTTTATACTATTTTACATATACAAATGTAGATACAATATAGGTATACGTACATATATAGATCGTGGGTGTTGAGAAGTGATGCCAACTGCATGTGCTTCAGTATATCTAACTTTTGCTTCAGCCTGTCTAGAGTCATCAATATTAGGTGTATTGGCAGACGAGGCGAGTACTGGTGGTTTAAGTAACATTTGTGTATCAGTTTTTCTATCGCAAATCTAAAGGGCACTTACCGATATATATTAAAATATTCCCGTGTATATAACACACATCACTGACCAAATAGCGCTCTAATGGTTACCACTTACAAACGTATAGTTCTCTCTGCGGCATACTTACTATTATAAATATATGCCTATTCCATAGTGTTTTAGTACCACATGTGCATACAATGTATCATATGTTTAATTCCTGACACAGGGTCTTGGTACACATTTCCAATCTACAGTCCATAGTTGTTAGTAACCAAAAGATATTGTATAATACACAGTGTGTGTCGTGGAAGTTCACCCAAGTCCCTGTGTTTTCGGATATTGATTGAACAACTACCTGGGAACAAGGTTTTGCTCTACGACTTTTACGGGTAGGGGCATAGCCCTTGGTTAATTATATGATGTATGACATGAACATTGGTTCTACAACTGTAACAGATTTCTGACGATAGCTGAATAACTAACATTCTTCCTTAGAGCTATCGAGATTGAATTGCAAACGTTTGATTCTGTCTTGAGTAGGAAGGTTTCTTGCATATTAGCAGGGACATATATATCTTATTATATGTCTCTGATATTAGTTTACATGAACATATACAATGTTGTTTTTCAGAAAGGTTGAGGTTTTTTTTTAATAACCAACCTTGATGATTAATTGTAAGACATTAATTATATAAGTTTACTATGGCACTACTGTATATGGTTATAAAATATATCATCTAGAAAGTATATCTAGGTTTTTTTAACCTTAAAATATCCTTTTGTGTCACAGGTGCCACTGCGTTGTCATGGAAATGTAGTGGTCAGGAAATATTGTTCCTCAGGTATGTATTTACTAAAGTACTAGCTCTTTATACTGATCTGTCTTATATTTATATCCCGATGCACATAATCTCCTCGTCTGTCCATGTCGAAATTGAACACAGGGACCAGACGACTGTTAATGAGGTATGAATCACTCATGAAATGCTATCTCCCGAGAAAAAGATTTCCAATCGAACGCCAGACCTACTTTTTGAGTACTGTTTGTAAGAGTTATCCCCCTTGTGAACGTTTAAATGACAGAACAGCATGATGAAAGATAAAGGGGAGATAACTCTTTACATCATATGAAACAACCTCAATAATGAGTCAATCCAACGAAAACATCTAATTTTTATGGTAAAGTAATGTTTTTTTTTAATTCTTCCTTAATGTAATATGTATCATAACCTATCACTTAATTTGAAATATCACTTTGTTGAAAACTGCATGTTTTTTCTCAAAAAAAGTCTAGATATCGAGAGTATTAGCGTGGAAAGCAACGTATTTTTGCAACAAAGCAAATGGTTTCGCAGAGATCTCAAAATACCAATTCTCATGACAATAGGTTCATTATTTCCCGACCGTGCCGTATCCCCTGGTGACTATTCCGATGATATTGTACTTCTTACATTGTGTGTGATATATTAAGAAACCTCATTAGACAAATCAAAAACTATTAAAACTGGTTACCCAACGACCACACTATATGATAAACATATCACTGGTAGTGAATACGGGCCATTTTCGAGATATGCGGAGTCCTGTTGAGCAACAGACTACGGGGGTCAGAAACTTCTACAAAAAGACACCAAACTACGCTTCAGAGATCATACCGTCACCATTGCTCCCACGCCCCATCCCCCCCCCCCCCCCCCCCCCCCATATATTATGTTTGTCTTCCGTGCATCAAAGTGACAAACGATGGAGAAGAGTCTCGTGGTCTCGTGGGTTTCCGACGATACAGTCGCATGTATTTTGAGTTATCAGTCACCTTGGGGATTACTACTAGTACTGTAGCGTATTTTCCGAATAACCTGCATTTACCATCAGTGTTTGAAAGAGTCATATCATATATGGCGTGTATCCACCTTCCATGTCACCCTTTTGGTGTTGAGTTTCGCCTTTGTGTACTGGCTTCCCCCTTATGTTTTTTTCTTCAGTCCTTTACTGGAAGCAATCAAACGGTTTTGCTATTAACCGATCATCATATAAACATCGCCGACGTATATAGCAATTCGTTGATTAGTTTCATTTTAATCTATTAACTAAAACTTCTTTGCAGCAAGAAAGCCGTACTGGATAGCTCGAAGGCCATACGTGGAGGGATACCGCTTGTTTTCCGTAAGTGGAAAAATTATCCGCCTATATTATACGACCCTTGTTAAGTTGAAAGTAGCATACAACTGTGCTTACGGGTTGGCCGAATGTATTTGGACACTTACCTGATGCAACTGCTTATCAGATTAGGTTCATAATTTTTGTCGACCACGTGATTGTTTTTCTTTCTCTTCATTACGATGATTAAAAGAAAACATCATACTTCATGTGATTGACAAAGTACATGAAAATCTTAGCTGTCCAGAAGTAAACTGTTAAAGTAGTTTCATCATGTAACTGTAGGTAACCCGTGGGCCAGTTGTAAGACACATTCAACGTTATGCCAGACAAAATAACAGATTTTACTCATGGAGCCACCGTATTTTCAGTTTATGAATCGAAACCCATGGTCCGACTCAACGGAACCAAGCTTTAGGGGTTTAACGCAGTCTTTTATACTGATTGTTTCGAAGAAAAATCAATTATCAGGGTAATTCTTTTAAGTAGCATATGTGGATTTTCCGGCCACAATGAAATCGCTTCAACAACAGGAAATTTTGCCGAAGACTCCCTAGTTATGGGGGCATTTTGGACTTGTTAATAAATGTCAGCTCTAGATCTGTAGCTATCATTTATCACATACACATGTATTTTACTCCTCTACAGCCCAGTTTGGACCTTGGAGCTGCGGTCCTCAGCACGGATTCGCCAGGAACAAGCGATGGAGTGTGGAATCTCAGCCACAAAAGGTATAATATGTACTATCGAAATTTTGCTATTTTTATCATGTTCTCATTGAAACAAAAAAATTTGTAATTTTAATTGGGCAAATGTGAGATTATACGTGCTGATAAAGAAGTATATATTTCAGTCTCCTCCGCCAAGTCTTATGTCACATTATCTGGTTTGAAACACATATCTTGAAGCTTAAGATTTCTCGTATAGTTCCAATTAATGTCGACGAACCTCCGCTTTAGGAATGACTAGTAATATGATAAAGCTGCCAATATTACATATGTACAGAGTGCTGATAAATGTTGTATTTTTCCTAGACAGGGGACGGGACAGTGACCTGTTCCTTGGCACTCTCGGATGACGAGGACACTAGGAAGGCCTGGGACTATCGGTAAGGAGAATCAATAGCCGAGTTTCCTCTGGCCCTGACACCATGTTTGGTGTAGACATGGTGTCAGGGCCAGAGGGAACTCGGGCTTAAGAATCTAGTATTAGATTGTGTGTGACCCTACGTACATGTACCGAATTCACATTTTACATTTAATGACTGATAAAACAACGTCCATAGATAACATTTCTTCTTTTGTTTACAGGTTTAAATTGGTATATACATTGGAGTTGTCCAAATCCTCCCTAACTACCAGGCTAACCGTTGACAATACAGGTAACTGTTATGTATAATATATATTATAAGTAATAATATCTTATACTGTCGACAGTGTAAACGTTAATCGTTTTGAATTTGTGTATAAGAACTGTTACATTTAATGTTGTCTTCGGCAATTAACAATTCGCTTCACTCTTCCATTATAGGATAAGCTGAAGTTTCCAATAGACAAACACAGTATGTTTTCACTGCTGATTAAAATGAGAACCGGGCATCCACTGTTTTTATTGGTTTATTTATTATAGTGTTTCCGTTGGCATAATTCAACACCATTACGTTACTATGGTTACATTACAGGAGGAGAGTGTAACATTGACTAGGTTTATTTTGCTAAGTAATATCATTTTCTTGCTATGGTTACAATACTGAAATGAATAAAGATTCTTGGTTGCTATGGTTATAATAAAGCCGACGAAATTTTGACAATTTACATTGTTTCTGTTGCTATATGACGTCTTGATGCTACTATGGTTACATTAAAGGCAAAAGTTTGACATTGACCATTGTTCTTGGTTGGTATGGTTACATTAAATCTGCGAATGTTTGACATTGACAATCTTTCTTGGTTGCTATGGTTACATCAAATCAGCGAAAGTTTGACATTGACAATCTTTCTTGGTTGCTATGCTTACTTTAAATCAGCGAAAGTTTGACATTGACAATGTTATTGTTGCTCTGGTTACATTAAAGCCGACTAAATTTTGACATTAACAATATTTCTGTTGCTATATGACGTCCTGATGTTGCTATGGTTACATTAAAGCCGACGAGAGTTTGATATTTACATTGTTTCTGTTACTGTATAACGTCACGATGTTGCTATGGTTACATTAAAGCCGACGAGAGTTTGACATTGACAATGTGTCTGTTACTATATAACATCCTGATGTTGCTATGGTTAAATTAAAGCCGACGAGAGTTTGACATTGGCAGTGTGTCTGTTACTATACACATATATACATATGTAACATCCTGATGTTGCTATGGTTACATTAAAGCCGACTAAATTTTGACATTAACAATATTTCTGTTGCTATATGACGTCCTGATGTTGCTATGGTTACATTAAAGCCGACGAGAGTTTGACATTGGCAATGTGTCTGTTACTATATAACATCCTGATGTTGCTATGGTTACATTAAAGCCGACGAGAGTTTGACATTGGCAGTGTGTCTGTTACTATATACATATATACATATGTAACATCCTGATGTTGCTATGGTTACATTAAAGCCGACGAGAGTTTGACATTGACAATGTGTCTGTTACTATATAACGTCATGATGTTGCTATGGTTACATTACAGGAGATGAAAGCTTTACCTTTACCACCCTTATGCATTCCTACTTCCTCACACCGGATATCGGTACCACCACGGTCCATGGGTTGAAGGGGCTCACATACGTAGACAAGGTCAGTACAAACCTATACGTGTGAGGACGGACGGAAAGGGTACGTGTTAATGACAGCATATTTACGCAATCAGAAACACAACCGTAGATGTGTAATTTGCGTAATCATAAATCAAGTGACATTTCTCAGTAAACAGGTGGTATTTTTCAGTAATCTAAATGTGATAGACAGGTCGAAAAATGTGTTTTGACGGCAATGTAGTATAAGGTTTTGAGGCGATAAGTAAGGTTCTTTATCTCTGATAATATTACAGGTACAAAATGGCCAGTTCCAGGAAGATAGAGAGGCTGTTTCAATACCCGAGAATTATGACAGGTATGTTGTAACATTGTATCTGTTTGACTTGAGTAACCTGGTATACTTTTGTTTGTTCCTTATAAGCCATGTAACTTTTTTGTGTTGATCGAATGTACAAACTTCCAATTGACTTTATGAGTTGTACTAATTATACAATTGGCAGGGTTTACCAGAAGTGTCCAAGCTCAGTATTCATGGAATGTAGTACACACTCCGTGTCGGTGAACCTCTCGAACTTCCCGGATGTTGGTAAGTATGAAACCAGAGTTGAGGTTTTGGTTCAATCAAAGGGGTCTGCTTCTGTTTAGCATTTATAGAGAAAATATTAGCCCTTACTCTTTCTATAGTTGGAGTAGGAGCTAATATTTTTTCTATTGACCAGAAGAAGGCGCATGTGGTTCAATTTTCTTGTACACGATCGTCAGCCTTGGTTTATTGTCGACTTTTTATAGAAGTTTTATTCAGGTAAAATTTCATTGACCACTGAAAATTGCGTTGGATGCTTTAAAATTATCATTAAAGAATAATGAATTCAATGTTAAGCCTTTCCATAAGTACCCAACTCCCGTAATTCTTGAAATCTAATTAACGAACAATAATTCAGTCTTGCTTGGAGCAAGCATTTTCATTGGCTTAATGATTTCTAAGAGGAAAGATCCATTCAATAAAAGTAAATATCCACAAGCATTGTACATTGTATATAGTCAATTAAATTATAAGAATAAGCATGAATATATTTTTTTATCATTTGTTTTTATATTACGAACCTATAATAATGAAAACACTGAAAATGATCGGATTCAGAAACTAGTACACTGTACTTGTTTCTGAATGCGATCATTTTCATTTATGTTGCTGTACTACATGTTGTATCGAATCACAAATAAAATACAATTTAAACTAAAAATATAAACAAAACGCGGTTTATTTAGAATAAATTCCGTTTTCTTGTGTTATATCTGCTTAACGTAACAATACATCAAAGCCAGTCCTTAAATGAAATGCGACCAATGTTGGTATATTTAATACCATACCTCTGATATAAGCATACTCAGTTGTTCCCTGCACTTTTTTTTCTGAACTGTTGCTTTCATGCGTTTCTATTCTTAACGAAATATGAATCAATTTCTACAAAGTGTTTTATTTTCTTATTGTTTTAGTCGTTTGGAATCCTTGGAGTGAGAAGGCCAAAGCTATGTCCGACTTCGGGGATGAGGAGTACAAGACCATGGTGTGTGTGGAGGCTGGAAGTGTTAGCTCCCCAGTACAAATAGATGTCGGTCAAAAACTGTCCTTCCAGCAGACGCTCCAAGTTCAGGCGAAGCTGTAGAATATACATTGTTCTTAGAAATCTGGACAAAGTTTTAAAATGCCTTCATTCCTGGTCGTAAAACATTACGTGAACGCTGATCAGATTTGACCAACGGCTACCAACTCTCGGTTATTATGACGCTCTTTAAGGTTGACATTACCTGTTTGGGGAAATATACTGTTTTGTTCTTTGTTCTCATGGCATAGAGTGTCTGTTGAATCAGAAACACTCCCAAATTCACGAAAAGTCCCTTCTCTTGACCTTCTACTTAGCTTAAGGGAGTCCATTATTTTTAATGTACATGTAATTATCACCGACAAATTCATTCACCTATAAATGAGGCACTTTTCTTTACACCGTAGCTACGTACATAACTACTTGTAGAGTACAATACTACTAACATGTTAATTTGAATGGCACTTTGAATATTTTATTTATTTATGCGGGATTATTATTTACTGACATAGTTTAATGTACCCTCTTGGGTGATAGTATTTCGTAGTTTATTTTTCTAATAAAAATGAAGAAATATCTTAATGATTTATGTTTTCATCATTTAGTTGTTGCACCTACCTAGTAGTACCTGAACAGTTAAGTAATTTTCCCCAACATAACCTGATGTACAAGTCTAAACAATTGATACCGCCACGATGCATAATGAAACTTCCAAATGTCGAAGTTCCAAGAACGGCAACTGCGTGCACTCTTAAACTGTGATAAGAATATTGGAAAGACAGGCGGGACGTAGATAGCTGTTTTATCTGACCGTATGCTGTAAGATGCGACTGAATTGCGCGCTGCCCTTTACAGTGTCGGGAGGGGATTGCCGATGTGCATGTGTTCTTTTAAGAGTAACGATTAACAGTTTTGTTGTCTACTTTTCTTGTTAGATCCATAAACCAAGTGGCATGTCTACACGATAGATAATGTGACTAGAGTATGTGGCTGCTTGCCCTATCTAAGTCTTACTTATTCCGTGAAGTTTACATGCTGCCTCTTTCATTTATCCAATTACAGCTGCACAAAATATTTTTTGTCTACAAATAAATTTAATCAATAACATCTACTAACATTATTATGATAGTTACAGTATTACGTTAATGAAATTGGGTAAGTCAGTAAACATGGTTATATTCCCTTTCGACTACTGGTACCATTATTCAAACTAATTACGTCTACAATGTAACTAAACATCCGATTGTACATGAAATACAATAGTATAATGGTCTCTCCACTAAGCCAGCCTTTGGATGGTCTCCCCACTGTCTGTCTGCCATTAGATGGTAAGCCAGCCTTTGGATGGTCTCTCCACTGTCTGCCATTAGATAGTAAGCCAGCCTTTGGATGGTCTCTCCACTGTCGGCCTGCCATTAGATAGTAAGCCAGCCTTTGGATGGTCTTTCCACTGTCTGCCTGCCATTTGATAGTTAGCTAGCCTTTGGATGGTCTCTCCACTGTCTGTCTGCCATTAGATAGTAAGCCAGACTTTAGATGGTCTCTCCACTGTCTGCCCGCCATTAGGTAGTAAGCCAGCCTTTGTATGGTCTCTCCACTGTCTTTCTGCCATTAGATAGTAGCCAGCCTTTTGATGGTCTCTCCACTGTCTGCCCGCCATTAGATAGTAAGCCAGACTTTGGATGGTCTCTCCACTGTCTGTCTGCCATTAGATAGTAAGCCAGACTTTGGATGGTCTCTCCACTGTCTGTCTGTCATTAGGTAGTAAGCCAGCCTTTAGATGGTCTCTCCACTGTCTGCCTGCCATTAGATAGTAAGCCAGCCTTTGGATGGTCTCTCCACTGTCTGCCATTAGATAGTAAGCCAGCCTTTGGATGGTCTCTCCACTGTCTGCCTGCCATTAGATAGTAAGCCAGCCTTTGGATGGTCTCTCCACTGTCTGCCTGCCATTAGATAGTAAGCCAGCCTTTGGATGGTCTCTCCACTGTCTGCCTGTCATTAGATAGTAAGCCAGCCTTTGGATGGCCTCTCCGCTGTCTGCCTGCCATTAGATAGTAAGCCAGCCTTTGGATGGCCTCTCCACTGTCTGCCTGTCATTAGATAGTTAGCCAGCCTTTGGATGGTCTATCCACTGTCTGCCTGCCATTAGGTAGTAAGCCAGCCTTTGGATGGTCTATCCACTGTCTGCCTGCCATTAGATAGTAAGCCAGCCTTTGGATGGTCTCTCCTCTGTCTGTCTGCTGTTAGATAGTAAGCCAGCCTTTGGATTGTCTCTCCACTGTCTGCCTGCCATTAGATAGTAAGCCAGCCTTTGGATGGTCTCTCCATTGTCTGCCTGCCATTAGATAGTAAGCCAGCCTTTGGATGGTCTCTCCACTGTCTGCCCGCCATTAGGTAGTAAGCCAGCCTTTGTATGGTCTCTCCACTGTCTGCCTGCCATTAGATAGTAAGCCAGCCCTTGGATGGTCTCTCCACTGTCTGCCATTAGGTAGTTAGCCAGCCTTTGGATGGTATATCCACTGTCTGCCTGCCATTAAATAGTAAGCCAGCCTTTGGATGGTCTCTCCACCGTCTGTCTGCCATTAGATAGTAAGCCAGACTTTGGATGGTCTCTCCACCGTCTGTCTGCCATTAGATAGTAAGCCAGACTTTGGATGGTCCATCCACTGTCTGCCTGCCATTAGATAGTAAGCCAGCCTTTGGATGGTCTCTCCACTGTCTGTCTGCCATTAGATAGTAAGCCAGCCTTTGGGTGGTCTCTCCACTGTCTGCCTGCCATTAGATAGTAAGCCAGCCTTTGGATGGTATCTCCACTGTCTGTCTGTCATTAGATAGTAAGCCAGCCTTTGGATGGCCTCTCCACTGTCTGCCTGCCATTAGGTAGTAAGCCAGCCTTTGGATGGTATCTCCACTGTCTGTCTGTCATTAGATAGTAAGCCAGCCTTTGGATGGTCTCTCCACTGTCTGTCTGCCATTAGATAGTAAGCCAGCCTTTGGATGGTCTCTCCTCTGTCTGCCTGCCATTAGATGGTAAGCCAGCCTTTGGATGGTCTATCCACTGTCTGCCTGCCATTAGATAGTAAGCCAGCCTTTGGATGGTCTCTCCACTGTCTCTCTGCCATTAGATAGTAAGCCAGCCTTTATATGGTCTCTCAACTGTCTGTCTGCCATTAGATAGTAAGCCAGCCTTTGTATGGTCTCTCCACTGCCTGTCTGCCATTAGATGGTAAGCCAGCCTTTGGATGGTCTCTCCTCTGTCTGCCTGCCATTAGATGGTAAGCCAGCCTTTGGATGGTCTCTCCACTGTCTGCCTGCCATTAGATAGTAAGCCAGCCTTTGGATGGTCTCTCCACTGTCTCTCTATCAGTAGATAGTAAGCCAGCCTTTATATGGTCTCTCAACTGTCTGTCTGCCATTAGATAGTAAGCCAGCCTTTGTATGGTCTCTCCACTGCCTGTCTGCCATTAGATGGTAAGCCAGCCTTTGGATGGTCCCTCCACTGTCTCTCTGCCATTAGATAGTAAGCCAGCCTTTGGATGGTCTCTCCACTGTCTGCCTGCCATTAGATAGTAAGCCAGCCTTTGGATGGTCTCTCCACTGCCTGCCATTAGATAGTAAGCCAGCCTTTGGATGGTCGCTCCACTGTCTGTCTGCCATTAGATAGTAAGCCAGCCTTTGGATGGTCTCTCCACTGTTTTCCTGCCATTAGATAGTAAGCCAGCCTTTGTATGGTCTCTCCACTGTCTGCCTGCCATTAGATAGTAAGCCAGCCTTTGTATGGTCTCTCCACTGTCTGTCTGCCATTAGATAGTAAGCCAGCCTTTGGATGGTCTCTCCACTGTCTGTCTGCCATTAGATAGTAAGCCAGTCTTTGGATGGTCTCTCCACTGTCTGTCTGCCATTAGATAGTAAGCCAGCCTTTGGATGGTCTCTCCACTGTCTGCCTGCCATTAGATGGTAAGCCAGCCTTTGGATGGTCTCTCCACTGTCTGCCTGCCATTAGATGGTAAGCCAGCCTTTGGATGGTCTATCCACTGTCTGCCTGCCATTAGATAGTAAGCCAGCCTTTGGATGGTCTATCCACTGTCTGCCTGCCATTAGATAGTAAGCCAGCCTTTGGATGCGTGTTCTTATTGAGAACATTTTGTACTCGATGATTTTTGCAGGCACCAATGCTGTGAAGACGAAATTGACTCTGGCAATATTCAGTAAACTATCTTGTCAAACCTATATCGGAATGTAACATTCTCCGATTTTATCCAGGAACATTCCATTAGCACTCAAGCTATCTCTGAAATAAACGTGTTCCGCTGTTGCCGTTTTAGACTCTCTCCGTTTATCTGAGCGAGTCTTATTAACCACTGAATATATATAAAATGTCCGGTTTTAGTATAAATTGATATCGGTCATTCCCTTTCAGGAGTACCTGACCGTGACGTCGATAACGTAATGTATAGATATGACTGGCGTTGATAAGAAACAAGCAGTGCATCGTGCTCAGAAACCAACGTGTGTTATAACGGGAATGTTAGTCTTTTCCGTCGTATCTATCATCAGGTGTTAGGTAATAGTGATAATAACAGACATTATTCCATGTCGATAGCACTGCAAAGACTAAATATACAACATTTACAGTAAAATGTACAATATTTACAGTAAATATACATTTACAGTAAAATATACAACATTTACAGTAAAATATACAACATTTACAGTAAAATATACAACATTAACAGTAAAATATTATATTACCTTGACATAATCAACTATGGAGTATTTTCTTCATGCAAACTAAATTAACGTTATCTTTACCAAATCTAATACGCAGTACCGGAAGTAGCCAATTAAGTTACCTCATTCCATATTCACAAACACTGTAGTAGTGTTCTCTGTAATTAAACTTTAAAATCAATGCCATTATCATTGGGTTGACATGACTGCTGGGAAATCGGTTGATCTCCAACCTTTATCTGCATATCAGGGACAAAGTCAAAAGACTGCAAAACAAGAGATCTCAGAGGGATCTTGTGGCGCCATCCATTGAATGATCCATTTCAGTCGAATGAAAGAGTGATATTTTCTCTTCTTTTCCCTTCTTTCACTCTTTCTTCAAATTATTTGATAACTTTATGCAACTCTATATAGCAGAAACAACATGCAATTGTCAAAATCCAAGATGGCCATACTCTTTGTCATCCATTAAGTTCTTTCAATCAGACTTGCATGCACAACTGGAGGCCAAGAGGAACCTCTACTTTCAAATTTGAGAAAGGCCCATAATGGCCATTTAGTACTAATTGTCAATGGAGTTCATATTGTCAAAATCCAAAATGGCTGCCTGTTGGTCATGTCGTCAGGTTGGTCCTATACACGACTATGCATAACATAAGGAAAACCTGCATATGAAATTTGAGAACTAGTGGTAACAAACTTCAATTGTCGGCCATGTTGTTTTCCGATTGATCCCAAAATGCAATATTCACAACTAGGGGCCAAATGGAACTTACATATGAGATTTAAGAAAGATCCCTTTAGTGCTTTCTGAGAAATAGCGATAACAACCTTTAATTGTCAAAATACAAGATGGTCACCTGTTGTTTTTCGATCGGTCCCAAAATGCAAAGTGAACAACTAAGGACTAAGGGAAACTTACATATGAAATTTTAGAAGGTCCCTTTAGTACTCTCTGCGATAACGAGAATTGTTTACAGACGACGAACCCAGGGCGATTTGAATAGCCCAACATCTGATGATGATTGGCTAAAAACGATTTTCATACCACGAACATAGACAGGACTAGTGCCTCTATATCTTAAACGTTCGAAAAATAAGTTCAAAGGTAAATTTTAAAATGATTTAGGAGATAACTGTTCGTTCTTTCAATAAAATGTCCGTTTCAACGATGCTCCAATCATTGAGACATGCTACAATGAGTATCATTGAATACCGAATCAATGAACAGTTGTTAGTTGTTAACAATAAAAGAGCAGCTTTGGTTTGATGCAAGGAATGGAGAGTACTCTGTTGTCATGGTCATTGTCCATTTTACTACATGTATAACATTCCGTTACATGCCGATGTCGATTGAATTATTACAAGAAAGATTACAATTCCTTTGTCATTCGTCCAATGACATCTTTATATTATGGTATAAAGGTAGATTCCCTTGACATTGGTCCTTTGTCCATCAAAACCATCAGCTAATCTTCAGATTTTGTTCTCCAATATTTTCGCCAATTCCACATGGTACATGTAGTAAAATCAGTAGAACGAGTTCCATCTTACTAATATGCACAGCCAAGACGACAACTTTCATGTAGTATCCTGTGAAATAAGTGTCACGTGATCATCAAGCTAGTATTACGTGAAGCACAGGGCCACGTCACTATAGTGATAGTGACGTGGCCCTGTGCTTCACGTGATACTAGTTATATATCATATCGTTACCATTTGGTATGTCTGTTTACCCTCAGACTCCATAACCTGTTATGAGTCTGATGGTGAATAGACATATCGCTTTAACGATACGATATTGACTTGGCCCTGTGCGTGAAGTTAGTATCACGTGATGTTAGTATCACGTGCAATATACAGTATAAATCGAAATTTAAAAAAAAAATGGCATGTATAACACCCAACATATAACAAACGTGAAAAACATTTTATTGTAAGAGTACAAAGTAATAAGATCGATACAAGTTGGGAAAAAGATATCTCTGAACCGTCAAGAAACGCAATAAATATTGTCTAGACTCTGACGCACAATACGATGATTGTATGATTTATATAATACCAAACAGAGATGTGTGAAAGTGAATCACTCAGAACGATAGATTTCTGGCAGAGCCTATGCTGAAATACATCCTTCCAAAGTGTTTCAGTTCCATGTATCGAACAAAACAGTGATCTATCATTCTCCAACACAACATTGGTGTCACGGCGAGAATCTATTTATCTGATGTATGATTTGTGGAGTTGAACCAACAATAAGTAACCTTCTCTGACATCTGTCATTGATTTATATATAAAATGTGAGCTAAAATGTATCACAGACCATAACGTATTTATTACACGTGTTACAAAGCGAGAACGAGACGAGCCTATACCACGTGTAAGGATGGTAAAAAAAAGACATGATATAATGATATAACCTTTCAAGATTATTTTAGTGATCTATAAAACATATGACGAATCACAAAAATAAAACTACAGCATAGAGCTGTGTAGTCCTTCTATGACTCGACAGTGGTGCTGGTGTCGAAAAGTGTGGAAATCCGGAAGGGTCGTTCACAAATGTTGGCAGGGGAGGTATATTAACCATTATATTGTAACTATAACATAATGTACCGAGAGTCAATGGTAAGTCCGGAAAAATATCATTATTAAAGTCGTGCATGTTTCCATCGTCAATCATCTTTACTTTTTCAGTCTCGAAAGCACTTTTTACGTCACGGCTGCCGTAAAACAACTGTTTTAGATGGCTCAATCGCATCATCTGTTGTTTATCAAATCAGTTATCATGTATGACACTGGAAGAGAGATAAATTAAAAAAAAAAAAAAGACTTCAAAATCAAAGTTGATAAGAAAACACTATGTCGAATCCAACATTAACCAACACTTTCAGCAATATTTCGGAGTAATGACCGAGTACAACACCATTCCACGATAAACCATGCTCTCGTTCCATCGCCCGTCTGTCATCTGTGCATGCTTCACAAACCCGTACCTTTGTCCAAGCTCCGAGCACGGAACAACGGTATGCTTTTGGAGCGGTAAATACTTCTCTGCTTTGTGAGAATATCTTGGAGATTCACACATATCCAAATGTACAGAATGTAATCCTATATTCAGGTTACAGGGCACAGGTAGAGACAGGTACGCAAACTTCCGTCGTACAGGTGGTAAGATCTTGGAAGTTGGTGCCGTGAATTGAGGACGTCGCACGGAAATTTCGTGATACATATGCGTTTCGTTATTACCCCAGAAAAATATGTCAACATAAGGCCATCTGAATGGTTTGTAAGGTAAATGTTTTGATTTTGCGTCGTAAAACTTCCAGGCATAGTTGACTGGCGTGAAAAGGTCAAAATCGGGTCTCATCTGCGGTAACAGTTCAGCCAAGCGTGACCTATCAGAGGCATTGACCATGACATCAACGTCGTCATCCCAGGGAATTGGACCATGGTGCCGGAAAGAACCAATCAGAGTACCACCTTCCAGTATGTAAGTTATATTATTCTCAGTCATTAATTTGTCGAACATTTCAAGAGTTCTCAATAATGTATCAACATCGCTATCAGAAAGTTGAGGTTTGAACGTACTGCTGGGCACGTGTTGTCTTCCCCGTAACTTGAATCCGAATATAAAAGCGTAGACGATGCCGCAAGTGAAGAGCACCTCTAGAATGATTTTCCAAAGCCATGGTTTTAAGGGCAAAGACATGTCAGCAACTGGCACTCAACCAGTTTGAGCGTTGACCAAGTTGGAATCCTTGTAAACGTCTCTACGACAAGAATCAAATATACCTGAAATAATGATTCTTGTGGTGGGTAATGTTGTACTGTATATAATCCAAAAACACATCTGGTTTATAATCCAATCACAGCTGAGAAAATCAGTTACATACACTCTCCATGTCTACAAGCAAAAAGCTTTGTTACTGTGGACTTCCATCTACAAACAAGCTGGTTTTACTACCTTAAAAGTCATTTGCAACTTTACAGTGTTTCTGTGTAATCTAATAATGTAGGGGAGAGGATCCAGCGACAACACAGCCAGTGCAGAGATGCTAAGGGGAGGTGCCGTAAGTGATAGACGCGTTCCTTGCCGTCTGATGGCTCCGCTGTGTCCATCCCTCATGTCCATGTGATAAAATTCACTGCGACAACATTGCACAGACAGGACGCAATTATGATATATATTGTAAAACATATATATCTTGTTTTATATATACCACATAATCGACATACGCATCCATAATGTTTTACGCGTTCTAGTAAAATTACTTTTTTTCAGAACATTTTTATTCAACATACCTTTGTATTCTGCCATGTGAAACGTTTCCAACATGTAGTATATAGTTTTCGGGAAACCAATATCGAAATATCAATTCATTCGCGAAATTGACTCAATCGTGTGTAGTGGAGCTGTTAGGAAAGCTATTGATATTCATCAGAAACCTCCATGCTTTGGTTGGAAAATTGAATGTAATTTTTATGGAGCATTATTGAAATGAGCGTAACTGCCTGTCAAAGACTGTATAATTACGGAGTGTCTGTCGTTGATTGAGGTTGAAAAGCGCCCGTCTAGTTTCTCACACCTGCTGTTTGGAGCTCCTGGAGCGGAGGTTAGCTCAATCGATTTGTCTGCTACTAGTCTTAAAACGAGCCGGAAACCGACGATGTTATAAAACAATTAAATACAAAACCTACCGGGACCCACATCAGACTAGTCCGTCAAACTACTAGAAACGATATATGGAGATGTATTCAACAGCTAAAAGTGAGGTGGCTTCGCAACACACACACACGTAACATGAAATTACCAACAATTCTGGACAATGAGGATAGTCTTCTTCGTTAGTTACAGCAATTTCCAAAGTCATCAATTTGACTAAAAGGTCAGAGTTGTTAGGAATATCATACTGGTGAACCATATTGGGACAGCCCTTGTGTTTTAAATTCAAGTAATCGGGTCTGTGTTTTGGATGTGATTTTATTTCACAAGTGTTTCACGAGCGATTTGTCAAATTCGGACTAAGTTCGTAAAATGTGCAAATTAAGATGTAAAGCATTTTAATGTAACGTGGATTATTTTATCTCTAAATGCGTCATCTAATAAATCCCTGGAGTTTGGAGGGCGTCTTACTGGTATTAGATAGGAGGAAACCGTTATTCTCAACATCTTCAAATACACAAGCTGTATAGTTTAAACTTGCGTGCTGTTACGAAACACAGCCTTACATCTCAGCCCCAACCATCGCGATGACAATGCAATTCACCTTATCAGGAGGCAACACCGAAAATCAATAAAGCAAATGTATTCCTACAGATGTATTGTAACAGTACAGTGCAATAGCATTTCCATGGCAATGGTATTTCCAGTAAAGAACACGAAGAAAAAAACAACAACAAAAAACAGCTATTCATTGCATAGCGTTAACCAGCATAGTTTGGCTTACACACGACTCTGTGTGACCTACGTTCTAGGACTGACAGACAATCAACACAGGAATAGAACCGTTAAAACACGACAGAGGGTTTACATACCAATGACATAAGCTAAAGCGTCGTCAGCTTCATCGACGAAACCCATCATTTGAAGTCTGGGTCAAATCCAGGCAATACCACGATCTCAACATGTAATCTTATATATTTTAACCTTACCTACTGTTAACAGAAACAAGTTTTATAAAGAAATTATTAAAAACTAGAAGAAAAACCAATTCAAACTAATTCATTATCGTTCATCGAACACCTTACGTACATTTTCATTATTATATATCATTACCACCGAATATACAATTATGAAAATTCCAGCAAAAGGTGAACAGCCTAAACTTTTCCAGTGAGACTTAGACTCTTAAAATGTCTAATGTCCAATGGCTTTTCGCTTCGCCTATTTTCATTAGCTGATTAAAATGTTCCACTGTAAATGAAGAGGTGACTTAATTAAGAACAAAAGCATCAGGGGGATTGGTAATCACCATGAATGATCTTTATTGGTTTTATAAAGTTTAATCTATTGACTAAAATAGTTGAGTTTAACTAAAATGATTGCAACTGTGGCCATCTGGAATGTTCAATAATCAAGACACAACAAGCCAACTATTATCATGACGTAATCAAGTGCGGTTCTTGGTTTTGTTGATCGTGTTAAATGTCCGTTTCATGGTTATGATCAGTGGATGTTATATCGCTGACAGAATACCAGTCCCTGGTGTTGGCCGTAACAAGGTACCTATATGGCCGGACATTATTCTGGCACTTAATAAACGAAACTCTGGCTCAAGAATCAATTATCTATTGTGGCATGTTGCAGGTTTGTAATCTTATAAACTGTTCAACATTCCTTTTCTGGGTTTCTTAAAATGTATTTCGAAACGCATTATACCTGGCATCTGCGTCTTGTTGGTAATTAATAGACAAAATATTAGCCCCTGATCCTACTATATCAACATAGTAAGAGTAGGGGCTATTCTTCTCTAAGAAGACGCATGTGCCTAATGCTTCCAGAACAGACACATTCCTTAAATGGCCTCGTGTGAATAGGAGGTAAAATGATACAAAGTCTGAACGATATCATTACATGGTAGTCAACGGGCTTAATTTGTTCGGATTCATGATCAGTGCTTAATTATTTTTAAGGTGATCATTCAGAAACGTTTGATATTACCTTCATCTTCAAATCGTTTTATAATCAATGCTAACATTCAAATGTATCAAGATTGTAATTAAAATCGTATCGTAGATATCACGGATTTCTAACGATGCATCAGTATATAGCAAGATATTCTAACACTTTAACAGAATATGCCGCGATCTAACACGACATAACAGAATAGACCGCGATCTAAGATTCCTAAGTTTAAATCTAGGGGGAGATAATCTAGTGTTAGAGTGTAGCTGAGCAATTCTTACAAAAACCTTAGATGCTGGTGGCCAGCCAGTCTACAAACCGGTATACATATTCTAAAGGTGTACGGTAAAATTGTAACAAACGATATCGTCTAATATTTTTCATATTGAAATCGCGAGGATGTCCAACATAATTAATTCCTTTGGCCCCTAGTTACAGTACTGACAAGTCCTAGAACGACCACGTGAAGTTATATATTCATTAATTAGCACATATTGTCATCTCTTGGGTGTAATATGTTCAATCAATTACGCTACCAAAAATCACAAATTTCTAAAATTGTACAAATTTAAAACACAAATGTGAAAATTACTTTAATACGATATTTCTACATTCTATCTTCATAATTCGTGAGTGCAAATACTACATGTATGAGAACAAGAAGAACCCCAAGTTGTAACAGTAGAAACCTGTCTCGTGTTGTACCAGCGGAAACCACAGAAATATAACCGAAAAGAGTTATTTTATATGTAACTGGAAATCGATAAAACGAAGTCAAATATGATTGTACAACAGACACCAGTGTCGAGTGATCAACATTCTCTGTAATGTATACAGTATGTTTTGTTTACAACAGACACCAGTGTCAAGTGATCAACATTCTCTGTAATGTATACAGTATGTTTTGTTTACAACAGACACCAGTGTCGAGTGATCAACATTCTCTGTAATGTATACAGTATGTTTTGTTTACAACAGACACCAGTGTCAAGTGATCAACATTCTCTGTAATGTATACAGTATGTTTTGTTTACAACAGACACCAGTGTCGAGTGATCAACATTCTCTGTAATGTATACAGTATGTTTTGTTTACAACAGACATCAGTGTCGAGTGATCAACATTCTCTGTAATGTATACAGTATGTTTTGTTTACAACAGAAACCAATGTCGAGTGATCAACATTCTCTGTAAGGTATACAGTATGTTTTGTTTACGACAGACACCAGTGCCCAGTGATCAACATTCTCTGTAAGGTATACAGTATGTTTTGTTTACAACAGACACCAGTGTCGAGTGATCAACATTCTCTGTAATGTGTACAGTATGTTTTGTTTACAACAGACACCAGTGTCGAGTGATCAACATTCTCTGTAATGTATACAGTATGTTTTGTTTACAACAGATACCAGTGTCGAGTGATCAACATTCTCTGTAATGTATACAGTATGTTTGTTTACAACAGACACCAGTGTCAAGTGATCAACATTCTCTGTAATGTATACAGTATGTTTTGTTTACAACAGACACCAGTGTCGAGTGATCAACATTCTCTGTAATGTGTACAGTATGTTTTGTTTACAACAGACACCAGTGTCGAGTGATCAACATTCTCTGTAATGTATACAGTATGTTTTGTTTACAACAGACACCAATGTCGAGTGATCAACATTCTCTGTAAGGTATACAGTATGTTTTGTTTACGACAGACACCAGTGCCCAGTGATCAACATTCTCTGTAAGGTATACAGTATGTTTTGTTTACAACAGACACCAGTGTCGAGTGATCAACATTCTCTGTAATGTGTACAGTATGTTTTGTTTACAACAGACACCAGTGTCGAGTGATCAACATTCTCTGTAATGTATACAGTATGTTTTGTTTACAACAGATACCAGTGTCGAGTGATCAACATTCTCTGTAATGTATACAGTATGTTTTGTTTACGACAGACACCAGTGTCGAGTGATCAACATTCTCTGTAATGTATACAGTATGTTTTGTTTACAACAGACACCAGTGTCGAGTGATCAACATTCTCTGTAATGTATACAGTATGTTTGTTTACAACAGACACCAGTGTCAAGTGATCAACATTCTCTGTAATGTATACAGTATGTTTTGTTTACAACAGACACCAGTGTCGAGTGATCAACATTCTCTGTAATGTGTACAGTATGTTTTGTTTACAAGACACCAGTGTCGAGTGATCAACATTCTCTGTAATGTATACAGTATGTTTTGTTTACAACAGACACCAGTGTCGAGTGATCAACATTCTCTGTAATGTGTACAGTATGTTTTGTTTACAACAGACACCAGTGTCGAGTGATCAACATTCTCTGTAATGTATACAGTATGTTTTGTTTACAACAGACACCAGTGTCAAGTGATCAACATTCTCTGTAATGTGTACAGTATGTTTTGTTTACAACAGACACCAGTGTCGAGTGATCAACATTCTCTGTAATGTATACAGTATGTTTTGTTTACAATAGACACCAGTGTCGAGTGATCAACATTCTCTGTAATGTATACAGTATGTTTTGTTTACAACAGACACCAGTGTCGAGTGATCAACATTCTCTGTAATGTGTACAGTATGTTTTGTTTACGACAGACACCAGTGTCAAGTGATCAACATTCTCTGTAATGTATACAGTATGTTTTGTTTACAACAGACACCAGTGTCGAGTGATCAACATTCTCTGTAATGTGTACAGTATGTTTTGTTTACGACAGACACCAGTGTCGAGTGATCAACATTCTCTGTAATGTATACAGTATGTTTTGTTTACAACAGACACCAGTGTCGAGGGATCAACATTCTCTGTAATGTATACAGTATGTTTTGTTTACAACAGACACCAGTGTCAAGTGATCAACATTCTCTGTAATGTATACAGTATGTTTTGTTTACAATAGACACCAGTGTCGAGTGATCAACATTCTCTGTAATGTATACAGTATGTTTTGTTTACAACAGACACCAGTGTCGAGTGATCAACATTCTCTGTAATGTATACAGTATGTTTTGTTTACAACAGACACTAGTGTCGAGTGATCAACATTCTCTGTAATGTATACAGTATGTTTTGTTTACGACAGACACCAGTGTCGAGTGATCAACATTCTCTGTAATGTATACAGTATGTTTTGTTTACAACAGACACTAGTGTCGAGTGATCAACATTCTCTGTAATGTATACAGTATGTTTTGTTTACAACAGACACCAGTGTCGAGTGATCAACATTCTCTGTAAAGTATACAGTATGTTTTGTTTACAGTAGACACCAGTGTCGAGTGATCAACATTCTCTGTAATGTATACAGTATGTTTTGTTTACAATAGACACCAGTGTCGAGTGATCAACATTCTCTGTAATGTATACAGTATGTTTTGTTTACAACAGACATCAGTGTCGAGTGATCAACATTCTCTGTAATGTATACAGTATGTTTTGTTTACAAGACACCAGTGTCGAGTGATCAACATTCTCTGTAATGTATACAGTATGTTTTGTTTACAACAGACACCAGTGTCGAGTGATCAACATTCTCTGTAATGTATACAGTATGTTTTGTTTACAATAGACACCAGTGTCGAGTGATCAACATTCTCTGTAATGTATACAGTATGTTTTGTTTACAAGACACCAGTGTCGAGTGATCAACATTCTCTGTAATGTATACAGTATGTTTTGTTTACAACAGACACCAGTGTCGAGTGATCAACATTCTCTGTTATGTATACAGTATGTTTTGTTTACAACAGACACCAGTGTCGAGTGATCAACATTCTCTGTAATGTATACAGTATGTTTTGTTTACAACAGACACCAGTGTCGAGTGATCAACATTCTCTGTAATGTGTACAGTATGTTTTGTTTACGACAGACATCAGTGTCGAGTGATCAACATTCTCTGTAATGTATACAGTATGTTTGTTTACAACAGACATCAGTGTCGAGTGATCAACATTCTCTGTAATGTATACAGTATGTTTTGTTTACAACAGACACCAGTGTCGAGTGATCAACATTCTCTGTAATGTATACAGTATGTTTTGTTTACGACAGACACCAGTGTCGAGTGATCAACATTCTCTGTAATGTACTGTATAAAGTATGTTTTGTTTACGACAGACACCAGTGTCGAGTGATCAACATTCTCTGTAATGTACTGTATACAGTATGTTTTGTTTACAACAGACACCAGTGTCGAGTGATCAACATTCTCTGTAGTGTATACAGTATGTTTTGTTTACAACAGACACTAGTGTCGAGTGATCAACATTCTCTGTAATGTATACAGTATGTTTTGTTTACGACAGACACCAGTGTCGAGTGATCAACATTCTCTGTAATGTATACAGTATGTTTTGTTTACAACAGACACCAGTGTCGAGTGATCAACATTCTCTGTAATGTATACAGTATGTTTTGTTTACAACAGACATCAGTGTCGAGTGATCAACATTCTCTGTAATGTATACAGTATGTTTTGTTTACAACATACACCAGTGTCGAGTGATCAACATTCTCTGTAATGTATACAGTATGTTTTGTTTACAATAGACACCAGTGTCGAGTGATCAACATTCTCTGTAATGTATACAGTATGTTTTGTTTACAACAGACACCAGTGTCGAGTGATCAACATTCTCTGTAATGTATACAGTATGTTTTGTTTACGACAGACACCAGTGTCGAGTGATCAACATTCTCTGTAATGTATACAGTATGTTTTGTTTACGACAGACACCAGTGTCGAGTGATAAACATTCTCTGTAATGTATACAGTATGTTTTGTTTACAACAGACACCAGTGTCGAGTGATCAACATTCTCTGTAATGTATACAGTATGTTTTGTTTACGACAGACACCAGTGTCGAGTGATCAACATTCTCTGTAATGTACTGTATACAGTATGTTTTGTTTACGACAGACACCAGTGTCGAGTGATCAACATTCTCTGTAATGTACTGTATACAGTATGTTTTGTTTACAACAGACACCAGTGTCGAGTGATCAACATTCTCTGTAGTGTATACAGTATGTTTTGTTTACGACAGACACCAGTGTCGAGTGATCAACATTCTCTGTAATGTATACAGTATGTTTTGTTTACAACAGACACCAGTGTCGAGTGATCAACATTCTCTGTAATGTATACAGTATGTTTTGTTTACAACAGACACCAGTGTCGAGTGATCAACATTCTCTGTAATGTGTACAGTATGTTTTGTTTACGACAGACACCAGTGTCGAGTGATCAACATTCTCTGTAATGTATACAGTATGTTTTGTTTACAACAGACACCAGTGTCAAGTGATCAACATTCTCTGTAATGTATACAGTATGTTTTGTTTACGACAGACACCAGTGTCGAGTGATCAACATTCTCTGTAATGTATACAGTATGTTTTGTTTACAACAGACACCAGTGTCGAGTGATCAACATTCTCTGTAATGTATACAGTATGTTTTGTTTACGACAGACACCAGTGTCGAGTGATCAACATTCTCTGTAATGTATACAGTATGTTTTGTTTACAACAGACACCAGTGTCGAGTGATCAACATTCTCTGTAATGTATACAGTTTTGTTTACAACAAACACCAGTGTCGAGTGATCAACATTCTCTGTAATGTGTACAGTATGTCTTGTTTACGACAGACACCAGTGTCGAGGGATCAACATTCTCTGTAATGTATACAGTATGTTTTGTTTACGACAGACACCAGTGTCGAGTGATCAACATTCTCTGTACTGTATACAGTATGTTTTGTTTACAACAGACACCGGTGTCGAGTGATCAACATTCTCTGTAATGTATACAGTATGTTTTGTTTACAAGACACCAGTGTCGAGTGATCAACATTCTCTGTAATGTATACAGTATGTTTTGTTTACAACAGACACCAGTGTCGAGTGATCAACATTCTCTGTAATGTATACAGTATGTTTTGTTTACAACAGACATCAGTGTCGAGTGATCAACATTCTCTGTAATGTGTACAGTATGTTTTGTTTACAACAGACACCAGTGTCGAGTGATCAACATTCTCTGTAATGTGTACAGTATATTTTGTTTACGACAGACACCAGTGTCGAGTGATCAACATTCTCTGTAATGTATACAGTATGTTTTGTTTACAACAGACACCAGTGTCGAGTGATCAACATTCTCTGTAATGTATACAGTATGTTTTGTTTACGACAGACACCAGTGTCGAGTGATCAACATTCTCTGTAATGTATACAGTATGTTTTGCTTACAACAGACATCAGTGTCGAGTGATCAACATTCTCTGTAATGTGTACAGTATGTTTTGTTTACAACAGACACCAGTGTCGAGTGATCAACATTCTCTGTAATGTGTACAGTATGTCTTGTTTACAAGGACAGTCTCGCATGAAGGGCAGTATAAATACAAAATTTGAGATAGAGTAATAACAAATATCAACAGCCAAAATCAAAGATGACATGTTGACCATTATTTTTATCTGGTCAGTCTCTGAATTGATCATGAACAACATAGAACTAGTAGATACTAGATAACTTACATGGTAATATGAAAGGAGTCTTTTGAATATGACGGTGGCGGTGGGCTAAAAATAATCATGGACACAACTGGTTTGGAACCAATTTATAGATATTTGCACCACATCATAAAACAATTGTCTTAGACAGTAATGATGATACAAGGACAATTTAACATTGTAATCAATAATATAGGTCACAAATATGTTCAGTTTTTGACAATTTTGACAATAATACAGTTGATTTTTCGTACACTAGCTGATCCCACATTATAATGGAAGACGTTTCAATTGGTCAGGACGTCCCCTCAATCGGAAGTGTTACAATACGAGGGTCGGAATAACTCCATGTTTTTGGATGTGGCCATTTTTATTTTATTTTCACGACTTTATCGTCACCTTTCAGATTTATAGCAGTAGCACGTGAAAATTTCGCATCCGATCATCATTCTGAGCTGTGATGACGCTCATGAAGCGGACAACACTAACTGTTACTTCTCGGCCATTAGAAGCATAAATGCATTTCACCACGTAAAATGGCAGACATTGTAAGCATGGATTCTCCTTTAAAATATATCATTAATTCAATCTCTTGCAGTCCAGATTTTCATGGAGATTCGGTCCAACATGGCAGCGCTGCCTTTGTTTGGTACAATATGCAATCGCCGACCTTGACAGTCTCCATTACATAGTGGTCACGTGTCTCTCGAAACACAAAAGGGAACTTCCGGTATAAAGACTCACATTTCACAGTCTTTCGTGAACCAGGGTCCTTTGACCTTTCCTCCTTGTGCGTGTAGGAGGAAGTGGTGCACAGTGTTGGGTCGTATGTCCGGGAGAGCACGCGCGGAGAGTTACACGGTACGGGCTGTAACGACCCCTGATACGGTTTATTTTGGAGAGGGAATACGTCAGCTTTTCGAAACATGTAAAGCTGTGTGTATCGATTTGCTTTATCCCATATGTGAGTTTCGTTTTCTCCAAAAAAGAATATGTCAATGTATGGCCAAGCAAATGGTCTTTTAGATCGAGTAATATTTTTCGAGAAGAACTTCCATTGAACAAGAGGAGGGCGGTATAATGTGTACTCCGGAAGTGATTCCAGAGCACGTGACATAGCCTCCTTCTGAGAGCCATTGACAAGGACGTCAATGTCGTCATCCCAGGGAATCATTGTGTGATGACGATGAGCC